>NC_081288.1:97845314-98067817 GCF_030490865.1 Poecile atricapillus | reverse complement strand
TTGGAAACACATCTGCAGAAATTAGAAGACAAGATGGAGGAGAATCACAAGAAACTCAGGGAGGAGATGAAAGAGGGCTTTCTTCAAATCTCGGCAATACAGATCAAAAGTTCTGGTACCAAACGCAGAAATTCCCCAGATAGGGAGAGAAAGTACACCCCATGAGCTGAGCTGTGGTTCTTCCTGCATGACTGTAAAAAAGACATGAGGAGATGGGATGTAAAAACTACTGCTGCTCTGGCAAAACGGGTGCGTGAATTGGAAGACAGCAAAATTCAGAAAGGAAGTTCCACCAGAAAGAAAGCCACTCCATTAGCCCATAGCCAGACTGCCAGGTAAGATGATGATGACACCATGTGTGGTGGGTTGGCATTTAAAAAAAAAAAAAAAGTGAGAAACACCCATGGAAGTGAGGGCTTTGAGAGAGACGCTTCGGGGAGTGGACGGTCTGAGACACGGCAGAGACCTCTATAGTCGAGTTAGATGTTAGTATTTTATTTCAGGGCATGGGAGAGAGAGAGAGAAAGAGCCTGCTATGAGCCAGCAGACAGAGCTCAAAGAAGGCTCGGAGAGAACAATACAGAAGGGGGTAAAATATGAATACATGAGTTCAAGACTTAAGATTGCTAAGAGAGTAACAGAACAGAAGTGAGAGAGCTGGGAAAAAGGGTAAAGAAGAGCAGGAAAGAGCTGGAAAATGAGAGCAGCAAAAGTGTAGAAAGCGTGAGGCAAGAAGGCTGAGAGAGAACTCTCTTTTACAATTACTTATATAACCTATACATTGAATATTCTATTCCTTTACTAACCAATCTTTCTAATTCTACCTTCCCAACAGCTGGGAGTTTCTTCTCTGCTTGAGATCAAGCCAATAGCTAGCCAGTTCTCAGAACTGACATAATTTTGGACCATTGAAAAGTAAGATTACCTTTGTAAATACCACCTTTTAAACCTAAGCTCAGGAGCTTCTGGCTCACTTTATTTCTGGCTTTGAAAGGTAACAGAACTCTGGCTGGCCCCTGCTCCCCCTGTGGCCTGTCCGGCCTGGGGGGAGGGGACTGAGCGGACTCCAGGGGCTCCTGGGCGGGGGATGGAGACTGAGGTGCTTTCCCCAGTCCCAGGCTGGGGCTGGGCTCTGATGCAGCTTCCTGAGAAGCCTCCTGTAACTTTTTTATTCTGTTTTTTCTTTTTTTTGATTCTGCTGTGATTCTTTTGCACTCCTGGATTTCCCAGTTTCCTCTGAGCTGGGCTCCTTTGGAATACTCCCTCACAGCGAGTTCTGTTTATCTCAGTTCTCCAGGTCAGGAAGAAAACTTCAAAGCCTGTTAGGATCTTGTTTCTCGTGTTTATTAGGATGTTATCACAAAACTTGGCAGGTCTCTCCAGACTTTCTGCACAAGTTTAATTCACTACAACCTGGCACACTTTGGGCTCTGGTGGCACAAAATGGCCCCAAACTGTGCAGCCTTTTATCTTTACACTTATTCTTATCCAATTAACAATAGACATGTATATTATTTTTCTTAATGACCCAATGACCCATCACCTGTGTGCTGCACTGCGACATTTTTTATCCAATCACCTATTACACAAAAACCTCTAAAAGAACATGAAGAAAGAAGGAAAAGAGACACCACCCTAAATCCTCCATTTTGTCTTCTGCTTTCTAAACTAGTTTAAACTCTAAACTTTAACTTTTTCACCCAGTGACTTAAGAAAACTTTCTAATCTACACATTGACACTTTTAGCTTTTCTATCTAACTTTAACAGTTGTTTTCATGTAACACCATGAAAACATGTCTATAAATTTCATGTTATATGAAATTCAGTGTTCTCTTGGATCTCAGAGTTAGGCATCAGAGACAAGGACATCCACTCTGTATCTCAGACTCCAACACCTTCCGGCTCCTATTCCTGCGGGGTGGCTGAAGCCTTTCCCAGGGGGGGCCCCCAGCCCTAGGCTGGGCTGGGCCAGAGCTGCTGACATTTCCCCATGGCCTGCACAGACAGCTCTAAGCCGAGAACTATCTGCTCCTTCCCTGTGGCTGCTGGGCTGAGAGAGACACCTGAAATCTGACACCATATCTGCCGCGGCTTGAGCCAGATTTTAACCCTTTCACTACCCAGATGAGACCAGCAGATTTAATCCTTTCTAGAGAGAGGAAAGTGAGAATGATCAACATGTAAAGAGATGTGGATGCTAAATGCAAAAAGCAGGGAACAAAGTCTGTGTGAAACTAAGTCACAGGCTTCTCATTCTGGCCTGAGAAAGCATCAGAAAGAATCCAAGCAGTCCTTGGTAAAGGACAGCAATCTTTGCAGGTGGTGTTTAGGAAAACAGTCAGAGAGTAGTCTTCCACTTAACCAATGATGGTGGATGTGTTGCTTTAATGACCAATGAAAGTTTTACCTCTCGGACTTTCCCGAACATGTCTATAAAAGAAGATCAAGAATAATAAACTTTGCTCTCCTGTTCAACGCACAAGAGACTTGTGTTGTGCTTCTAGCCGTTCCTAATCTAGTGCGACAAAGAGACAGCATGAACCATCAGCGTCAGTAAAAGAAAGAGTCGAGCCTCAGATGGAAGGAGAATGAGGACATGCTTTAATAAGCTGAAATATTCTTTTGGTAAGGCCATGGAGATGGATAATAATGTCCTGAAAAACTCCTTTAATTAATGAAAAAGTGTTTTGGGGGGGATGAACTAATTCAAAGTGTAGATCTGAGCAAAGGTATCCATTGATGAAGCTAAGCAGATGGTGGAGTAGTTGTGATCCCATGAGATGCTGGAAGAGAGTTGATGAAGACCTGTGGCCCCTAGGGAGATAAGGAGAAAACTTCTGTTCCCAGAGATGATCACAAAGACAGATGAAGAGAACCTTTGCCTTTGAAAACCACGTCTTTTAGATTGTATAGATTCGTTGTCCTGGCACATCAAAACCACAAAAATATGAGGCCTTACTTGACACTGGTGCACAGTGCACGCTGATCCCATCAAGACATATAGAGGCAGAATCTGTTTCTATTGCTAGTGTGACAAGGGGATCACAGAATTTTACTTTAGTGGAAGCTGATGTGAGCCTGACTGGAAATAAGTAGAAGAAACACCCTATTGTGACTGGCCCAGAAGCCCCATGCATTTTGGCCATAGACTTCCTCCAAAGCGGGTATTTCAAAGACACAAAAGGACTCAGCTGGGTGTTTGGGATAGCAGCTGTAGAGACAGAGGGTGTCAAGCAATTGAACACCTTGCCTGGACTATCAGAGAACCCATCTGCAGTAGGACTCCTGAAGGTGGAAGAACAGCGAGTACCTATTGCCACGTCAACAGTGCACTGCGAGCATTATAGAACAACTCGAGATGCTGCGATTACCATCCATAAGATGATCCAAGAGCTGTAGAGCCAAGGGGTGGTCAGCAAAACCCACTCACCCTTCAACTGTAACATTTGGCCTGTGCACAAATCTGAAGGAGAATGGAGATTGACTGTGAACTATCATGCCTTGAATAAAGTGACTCCACTGTTGAGCGCTGCTGTGCCAGACATGCTGGAACTCCAGTATAAGCTGGAGTCCAAGGCATCAAAGTGGTATGCCACTACTGCCATTGCCAACGCATTTTTCTCCATTCCTTTGGCAGGAGAATGCAAGCCTCAGTTTGCCTTCACCTGGAAAGGCATGCAGTACACCTGAAACCGACTGCCCCAGGGGTGGAAGCACAGTCCCACCATCTGCCATGGACTAATTCAGACTGCACGAAAAAAGGATGAGGCTCCAGAACATCTTCAATACATTGATGACATCTTTGTGTGGGGGAATATGGCTGCAGAGGTCTTTGAGAAAGGAGAGAAAATCATCCAGATTCTCCTGAAAGCGGGTTTCGCCATCAAGAGCAAAGTTAAAGGACCTGCTCGAAAGATCCAGTTCCTGGGAGTAAAGCGGCAAGATGGACAGCGTCAGATTCCCACCAATGTCATCAACAAAATCATAGCAATGTCTCCACCAACCAGCAAGAAAAAAACACAAGCTTTCTTAGGCACCATAGGTTTTTGGTAAATACATATTCCTGAATACAGCCAGATTGTGAGCCCGCTCTACCTGATCACCCACAAAAAGAACACTTTCCAGTGGGGCCCTGTACAGCAACAAGCCTTTGCCCAGATCAAGCAAGAGATCACTCATGCAGTAGCCCTCAGCCCAGTTAGGACAGGACCAGATGTGAAGAATGTGCTCTACTCTGCAGCTGGGAGCCATGGTCTGTCCTGGAGCCTTTGGCAGAAAGCTCCTGGTGAGACTCAAGGCCAACCACTGGAATTCTGGAGTCAAAGCTACAGAGTGTCCAAAGCCAACTATACTCCCACAGAAAAAGAAATTTTAACAGCCTATGAAAGAGTTCAAGCCGCCTCAGAGGTGATTGGAATGGAAGCACAGCTCCTCCTAGCACCCTGACTACTAGTGCTGGGGTGTATTGCTGTGTATAAACGCTCGCTCGCGGTGAGAGACTTCACCATGGTCAAGCTGTTCAAGTATAAGCAATTTATTATAAGGGTAAAAAGAGGGGAGACCTGTGTCCGCCACCAGCCTCGGCGTCCACATGGTCCGGGGGAGGAGGGAGAGACAGGGCAGAGCAGGGGAGGAGAGGTTGGAAAAGGGGAGGGAGGGCGTAAGAGCAACAGAGGGAAAGCGGGGGAAACCAGGGAGGCTTATGAGAGAGGGGGGGGACAAGAGAGGGATAAGAGGGGAAAAGCCAAGAGGGTAAGAGAGGGAAATAATGGAAGAGGTAAGAGAGGGGGAGAGGGGAGCTGAGAGAGGGGTAAAGGGGTAAGAGAGAAGAGCCAAGAGGTATGAGAGAGGTTAAGAGAGAGAAGTTAAGAGGTAAGAGAGAGGTTAAGAGTGAGAGCTTAAGAGAGAGGTTAAGAGAGAGAGGTTAAGAGCGAAAACCTAAGAGAGAGGTTCAGAGAGAGAGGTTAAGAGGGAAAAGCTAAGAGAGCGAAGTTCTTGTTACAATCCAATATATCTTTTTCTATAGTGAATATTCTAATTCCCAGTAACCAATCACTACGAGATACACCCACTAAAGATTTTACATACAGTGTTGCATTTTAGGCTCTACAAGCTTTACAAGTTCTTCCTTGCTTCTTGACCTTTGGACTTTCTATCAGCAGAAGGACATTGTTTTATCAACAGGGATTCTCCTCTAGCTGGCTAGGCTATTGTTCTTTGGTTAACCAGTACTCAGTATCCTATGACTCAGAGCAGGCTTTCATTTCTACTTTGATTCTAGCCTTCATATTTTCAGAATCTTCTGCCAAACAATCACATTCATAAGGTTTCCTTGTTTCACCCTCCTCAACAGGGATGGATGTTTAAAGCAAAGGTTCCCTCCATCTACCATGCCACCAATGCCACATAGAGCAAGTGGATTGCTCTCATCACACAACATGGCTGTATTGGAAAACTGAATCGCCCTGGGATTTTGGAGATAATTACAAACTGGCCGGAAGGCGAAAACTTTGGTGTCACTGATGAAGAGGAACAAGCACAACTTACACGTGCTGAAGTAGCTCCACCATACAACCAACTACCAGCAGAAAAAAAATGTTATGCTCTTTTCACTGGAGGTTCCTGTTGCATCATAAGGATAGAGCTCAACACGACAGGTTGCAGAAGCTGCTGAAAGAGAAAGTGGATCAAGCCAACTTGCTGAACTGAAAGCTGTTCAATTTGCCCTAGACATTGCTGAAAAAAAGCAGTGGCCAAAGCTCTACCTCTGCACAAATTCATGGATGCTAGCTAATGCACTGTGGGGATGTCTGGAAAAGTGAATAAAAGCTAATTAGCAGCACAAAATAAAACCAATTTGAGCTGCTGATGAGTGTAAAAAGATCGCTACCAAGGTAAAGAAACTGTCTGTGAAAGTCTGTCATGTAAATGCCCATGTCCCCAAGAGTAGGGCTAATGAAGAGCACCAAAATAATAAGCAAGTATATCAGGCTACAAAAATAAAAGTATCAAAGATAAACTTAAATTAGCAACACAAAGAAGAGTTGTTCCTAGCTTGATGGGCAGTGGTCAGGCTGCTCAGAGCGAGCAGGAGGATAGCTGAGGTAGGGCTCATCATGAGTTTGAGTGTGAGGTATGTTTTTCTAAAAGAAAAGAAACAAACATTTTTAAAACACATTTACAGTCAATGTAAACAGGTCAGAGAATAGCCAGAGGTTAGGAAGGTTTCTTCTTGTTTTTCCCAGTGGCATCTTCTTTTGGAAGCAACTGCCACTTGTCTCTCTTCTTCTGCTGGGGCTGGGTTTTTGGGAACAAAAGGCTTTACACATTTCTGAGATATCCATTGGGGGCCTGTAAGGGTGGATACACACGCATAACCACGCCCCCAGGTGACAAGTTCATAGGGGCCCTTGCTTTGCCAATTTTCAGGGTCCCTGATTAAAACCAGTGGACGCTGTGATAATTTAAACTGATCGCCACTGTTAAAATGCCGAGTCACTGGAGGATTCATGTTTTCAAATGAACAGTTCAGGAAATTGATAGTAAACATAGCTTTACAAAGCTTTTGCTGTGAAGACATCCACACTGTTCCACTACTTTGCCTGGCTAGGACTTGTTTGAGCGTCTGGTGGGTACGCTCAATCACAGCTTGACCTGTGGGGGAGTGGGGGATGCCAGTTTTATGTTCCACTCCCCACTGCTGGACAAATTCCAGGAACTCCATGGATTTATACACTGGGCCATTGTCTGTTTTAATTTCCCTAGGGATCCCCAGCACTGAAAAGGCCTGTACTAAGTGTTGTTTGGCATGTACAGATTTTTCTCCTGCATGAGCAGAGGCATACACTGCTCCTGAGTATGTGTCAATACTCACGTGTACATACTTAAGGGGACAAAAATTGGGAATGTGAGTGATATCTGTTTGCCACACCTCACAGCTTCCAAGGCCTCGGGGATTAACCCCAATGCCTAATGATGGCACTGCCTGGAGCTGGCAATTGGGACAGGTGGCCACAATGGCTTTAGCCTGACCCCGTGTCAGCTGGAACTGATGGATCAGTCCTGGCACATTTTGATGGTATTGCTGATGACTTAACTTTGCCTGTTGGAACACATCTGGGAGACGTTCCTTTTCAGCTGGGGCAGCAAGGGAATCAGCTTTCTGGTTTCCCTCAGTGATTTCACCTGGCAAATCGGAATGCGATCTTATATGCATCACATAGAAAGGATGTTCTCGATTTGAAATCAAAGAAATCAGTTTTGAGAGCAGTCTAATGAGATGTTCATTCTCAATGTCCTTGAGAACTGCCTGTTCTGCTCTGGACACCACTCCTGCTGCGTAGGCTGAGTCAGTAACCAAATTAATCAATTCTGAAAACTTCTCAAGGGCTCTCACAGCCACAGCCAGTTCAGCTATCTGGGGTGATCCTTCTACAAACTCAACATCAGCTTCCCAATGCTGAGTCTGTGGATTTCTCCAAGTCATCACCGACTTGTGAGAGGTTCCAGATACATCAGTGAACACTGTAAGAGCTTTGAGTGGCCTCCGGCTCCTTTTCTCATGAGGAATGAGATGGAATTCCTCATGAAACAATTTGTGTGATGGTGCATGGACCGAAATTTGCCCACTATAGCTGTCCAGAGCTAACTGGAGGTTAGCATTGCTCTGCAGCAGGTGCTCAAACATCTCTTTGGTCAGTATCTCAGGAGTGTTTACCTTCTCCAGAGAGCCTGACTGGGAGGTGAATACACATAAGGTCACACCCTGCCAGTTCCCGCAGCCTTACCCTGGCCTTTTGGATCAGCTGAGCCATCAGCTCTTATGGCTTCGTGATAGTTTTGGGTCGTTGATGGGAGAGGAAGACCCACTATATGATTAAGAGTGGATCTCTCTGCCCCTTGGCCCACTGGAATATTAACCCATGTAAGTGTGGTAATTTCCCCGGACAATAAATTTGAAAGGCAGCTCTGGTTTGAAGCGATGTGCCTGTCTTTCTATAACCCAAATTGGATTATTATCTAACCAAGATAGCTTTTGGACCGGACGCTCTACAGTGGCCTCCATCAAAAATCCTGAGGTGTCTCAGGAATTGGTAATTTCACTCCCCACTGGGACATGGTGTCTCTTCCCAAGCGGGAGCATTTGTAATCAGTGGCAAAAGGTCAGACACTAGCTAACCTACCCTCTGGGCCTTCAATCTGGACAATAGCTTTAGAGATTTTTCCCAGTTTCATCCCTCCAACACCCTGTATTTTTCCTGCCACGGGTTGCAGTTCCAAATGTGAGTGCCACATTTTTTCAGGTATGATAGTCACATCTGCCCCAGTGTTAATTAACCCGTCTACATGGAGATGTTCTGATTTATGTGTTAAGTTACATCCCATAATGGGTTTGTCTTCACCCACCACTTCTGCCCAGTAGACTCCTGGTGCTTTGTCATCTACTGGGACTTCTGTTGGAACAGGGATCACTTGGGTTATTATCTACCCTTTGGCTACATAGAAAGGTGGTTGAGGACATCTTGCCAAGAGAATGAGGTGTGTTAGGTCTCCCTTAATTGTCATGGGAGCCACCTCAATCTCTATTGGTGTGTATGCTCTGTCTCCAATAACAAAATACCTATTATCCAGTCCAGTCAGGTCTTGTGAATTGTCTTGCAAGTCCACTCCAATGACACTCCAACGATTAGATCTGAAACAAAAAGCTTTTGCAGCTACAAGTCTGAATCGCTTTTGCGGTTGCCAGATCTTATTAGGTATGCGTTCCCCACAATTATGTTTCTGAAGTTTCTCACCCTGCTCCCTTTCCTCCCCTTTTCCCATTAGAGTCCTTTTCCTGTTTCAGGTCTGTCATTTTTATGTCTTCACACATGGCAACATGGCATTTTAAATTTGGTTTTTTTGTTGATTGGCTACAGCTTCATTCTGGTGTTTCCCTTGTTGCTGGTTTTGAGGACAGTTCCTTGCAAAATGTCCTGGCTTCTTGCACTGGAAACAGATGATGTGCTGCAGCTGTTTGGGTGACATCTCTGGCTTGTTCATCCCAGGTGTTACAGCTGCTACAGTCCTTGGGTTGTATGGTCCGGGTTTCTTGTCATGTGCACTGTACACATCTGCTTTCTTGGCACACGCTTGGATCATATCTGCTAAGGTAGGTGGAGGATAGATGGACAGATTTAAGATCACTTTACGGCAGGCCTCGTTGGCATTTCTTTGTGCCATTTCTTTAATCAATTCTGCTTGTGCTGCTGGCTCTTGCACTTGCTGTTGTATCTGCAGCCTGAGACGGTCTACAAACTGCAAGAAACTCTCACATGGGAGTTGATTAATATTAACATAACTGACTTGGGTTTCTAGAGTAGGTATTTTATTGTAAGCTTTTTCTGCTACTTCACAGATTTTATCTAAAATAGGTTTTGTTAGCACTTGAGCCTGATCTTCAGGCTTAGACCACCTTCCCTCCCCACATAGGTGTTCAAAAGTAATTTCATTATTTTCTGCATCTTTTGCATCCTGCATGCTTTGCTTGAGTTCATCTAGGAGGTCTTTTAATGACCTTTTCCATGAACTTTCCCAAAAATCAAATTCAGTGGGTGTTAGGAGGCACCTGTAGAAATCTTTGATGTCAGCAGGAACTAACTCCTGAGATTTTAAAGTAGCTTTAATCATTCTTTTTAATATTTCACTATTTTTGCCAAATTCACATTGTATTTTACATATCTCTCTGATATCATGGTAAGAGAAAGGCTGATATTGTCTATTAATTCTTTTTTTACCAGTTAATATCACAGGTGCAGCTGTAGGTATATCGTTATTTTCCCCAGAGCCTGTATCTCCAGGGTTTCCCTGTCCAGCCCCGCCCCCACCAGGGAATGGGGGCTTTGTCTTACCCCCGGGCTGGTGAAGGGACTTTTCTGTACCCCCAGCAGGCCTAGGGGCCCTGCCTCACTCCCGGGCCGGTGAAGGGTCCCATCCACAGCCCCAGCAGGCCCAGGGGGTCCGTCCTCACCCCCAGATGGGTGGAGGGTCCCACCCACACCCCTACAGGGGCTGGGAAGGGACACATCTCCCCTCCTCAGGGGGCCGGGTCAGGACACCCCCCGCCCCCCCACAGGAGCAGGGAGCAGGGCCACTCCTCTCACTCTATCTCCCTGTGGGGACAGGAGGGAGGGGCGTGGAGAGCAAGATTGCAACATTTTGGGGCGTGTTTGTAAGATGATGCCATGCTTGAGCAGGGTATTGCAGGAGGGAGGGAGATGTGAGAGGGACGGGAGGGTTTATGGGAGGAGAGAGGGAACTGGGCGGAGTGAGGTGGATAGAAGGAGTCATGGGAAGGAGGAGAGAGATAGGAAGGGGGTTCCTCTACATGGGTAGCTGGCACATGGCCAACTCCACTTTCAATTTCAGGCACATGGAGGCCCGGGGATTTCACGGCCGGAATATTAGGGTACAGGTAAGAGTCTCTGATAGTTAGCACAACATTATCAGAGCTGGGGCTCTGAATGAGACACATGGCTCCAGAAATGGCACTATTACAGTGCATTTCTTGAGTTTCTGGATTTGTTCCATGTATCTTTTTCAGCACAGGAGCAGAAGGTTTGGGTAAAAAGGTATGGGATACTGATGAAGGCTGCAATGGCTGTTTTTTTATCTTTTTCTCTGTTGATCAATTCTTTTCGAATTATAAGAAAAATTGGGAGATATTTTGAAGCATTTTTTTCTCCTTCATCTATTTTTAGAGTGAGAATATTGCCAATTTGATTCCATGTAGAGATAGAATTTAGTTCTGACCAATGAAGTTGTGGATTGTTATGAGATAACCACTCTGTGAAACATTTTAACTTTTTTCTAGAGATTTTAACATTTATAGTACTTAAAAATTCTTGCAGTTTGGATTCTAAATTTGGTTGGGGTGTAGATGTGTTAGATCCCATGCCTGTTATTAAAATTGTGTTTTCACAACTCATTTTTATCTTGTTTTACTGCAAAGCAACAAAGCGGTGCAAAGGCAGGCACTTTTTTTTCTCTCAGCTTACAACCCCCGCCCACACACTGGGTTGAGATACGCTGTACCGCGGCTGTCGCTGCTGTGCCGCGCGGCTGCTCCGCGAAACATGTTACTGCCGGGAGTTGTGGTTCGGTCTCCACGCCGCATGGGGGGGCTTCCCTCGCCGCGGCCACCGGTCTCCAGTCCGGGGTGGCCCAGCCGCCGCTGCCAGTTCCCATGCCGCCCATGACACACTGCACCCACCACTGCCTGCTCACGTGCGCGCGCCACCACTGGCCTGCTGCACTGCCGCCCTGGCGCGCGGCTCGCCTGGCCTGCATGGCTAGCCGCGCACCCTGTGTGCTTGCTTCCTGGCTGCACGCTCCGCCCCTGCCTGCGTGCTCCGCTTCCTGCCGCTGCCGATGACTGCGCGCCTGCTGCCACCGGCTTGCGTGTGTGCTTTGCTGATCCCAGCTCGGCTTCTGCACCGCTTCCACGTTTGCCTGCCGGGCCGGCCGGTCTGACTTACCACTCTTACGTTGCCAAGCAGTAGAAACGCCTCCTGTGTGAATTGGGTTCCCCTGGGCATGAGGAAGTTACCAATCCAGTCCTTGTAAACTAAAATCTTAGTTTTTCAAGGTAGCTGACGTGCCCAGGCTTGCGAAACACCTGTGTTTCCAGACGGTTTTAGGGGGTCGAACCCACCTAGGGACGCCACCTGCTATTATTACTAGGTCCTCCGCCTCTCTGCTACCACTGTCCACCCCGCAGTGGCCAGGGAGGCAGGGGAGGTAGGTTAGCTTGCCAGAGGAGGCCCTAAAAACAAGGCTCTTTCCCTTTGCTGAGATGGCAGTCACAGCTTTATTTCTTGGGATCCATCAGGGTGAGATGGCAGGAGGGAAAGAGGTATCGATAAGCACTCCTTTTTCAGGAAAAGGGAAAGGGGTGTGGGGGATTTACACAACCAATAAGGGGAACTGGGGAGAACAAGATAAGGGAAAGAACTTACAAGTCTACATTTTCGGGGGTACATTTTTTGGGTCATACCTTTTTTCCTAACTGCATTACAACACCAAGAGTCATTTTTCTGTTGATTTATATTTTCTCAAAATTTGGATATTTCTGGGATTCTAAAATAAGTATTTTTCCCTGTACCATTACACACAATTCTTTTTCTTTTTCTTTTTCTTTTCCTTTTCCTTTTCCTTTTCCTTTTCCTTTTCCTTTTCCTTTTTCTTTTTCTCCAATACAGAATTGGTTTCTTTGGAAATTACTATGTAGAAGTTCTATTACCAACTTTATACCTTTTACAGGGAGTATTCCCACTTCATTAAGAAATTTTTTCCCAGTGCTCCAGAGACATTCTTCCCCTATCACTGTTGAACTTAGAATCCACCCTTCTGTTCGGGTCCCCCCTCTTATATTGGTCCGGTTCCACTTAAGGAGTTCCACTGGGCCTATGCTACTACCTTTCCATGGCCATTCCTGTCATCAAAGCTCCTCCACAGACCAAACAGTTGGTCATGTTAAGTTTTTTACTTATCCTCTCCCCCAATTCCACAAACGGGTTTTTCCCTAATCTTCAGATATCCATTTCCCCATTCAATTGCTGTTTGAGCTTTGCATACAGGTCCTAATGTGAGGTTAATACAGGTCTAGGTTGCTGTGTTGGCTTTATCTCTTTACTTACCACTTGCTCCTAAATTTTCTGTGGTCCAATATTTTTTCCCCTTATGTATACAGATACCTAACTTGGATGGGTTATAGCCGTGATTATTGATATTGGTGTGGATAATAAGAAAGAAACCCCAGTGTCTTTCCATGTAAAGCTTTTGATAGCATTTGTAACATGGCTTTGCTGGCGTCCCAAAAGGGAAAAGGATAAGTGACAGAAGAATGAATAATAGAGGTCCAGTATGGCTTGCACCTCTACCCACCTTGCCTATGAGGTTGCGGCTCATAGCAGGTGTTTTATAATCTTCTCGGTGGCGGGTTGTAGCGGCCAATCTGGTCTTGCCCCCTATTTCCTGGTCACTTCCTCTTTTCTAATTTCCAAGCAAATCTCTTTTGACACCTTTTAACGGTAGTTCCCCACCATTCCTCAGGCATTTCCCACTCAACAGGCACTAGTAATTTCCCATCTGCAAAGCAAAAGTTATCATTTAAGTTATTCTTAATAGATTTGGCACACAACACTTCCTGCAATGAGAGGCTTAACTTTGTGAACTACAATACCCATTTTTTCCCAATTCAAACACTTATATTTAATCCAGTTAGCATGTCTTGTATTGGGATGATTTAGACAAGGTATATGATTTTAGACAAGGATATGGCACTGATGGAAGTTGTGATTCTCCCCCCCTTCTCTATACAAATCACATGCTAAAGCCAAAATATGAGGATCTCTTAGCTAAAAGTCTTGATCCTTGTAATAGATTGCTATTGTTTGTTAATCAAATTTAATATAATATGATTGTTTAATATAATATGATTGTTAAAACTTTGTTTAATACAATGTAAGAGCTGAAACTGCAGAAAGGCTAAACAACAATATCTGGCTGTACAAACAAGAATTAGAACATCTTATTAGGAGAAGTCGCATAATTGGTATAAGATTAACGCCCGTGCATGGACTGAGGAAGACTACAAGCCTTCATCTCTTGACCAACAGGAGGCAGAGGACGACCGCCTAGCAACAGGTGGCTCAAGCTCAGATGCAACCCAGGAAGAAGCAATGAAGACTCATAGAGGAACTGTATATAAGGGGAAACTTTTTCAAGCCAAGGTGCGCGCGCCGTTGGTGAAGCAGAGGCTTCCCCGCTGTCGCCCAGCACTGTTTTTTGCTTGCTCACCACTTGCTGAATTAATAAAATTGATTTTCATGAATGATTATTTAAATTGGCTCCTTGATTTAGTCATGACAATTTATAACAATCCTCCTGTGTGGAGTGGGAGTATTCCTCTCCAAGGTGGATATTGAAGGTGTCTCAGAACTTGTCCAGGTGGGACTTGAAACTGCTGATACAATCTTGTACTTATTTCTCAGGCATGATTCTTTGTACATCCTTTGGATCATTTGGATTGTCCCAGTTCATTACCACCCGGTCTCTGTTTAAGAGTCCATTTGGTATCACTCAGTTTGGGTGTTATAGTCCAATCCTCAGGTCCTTTTATCTTATTGGTGTGAATCCAACTTCACTCTTTGGTCTGGATTGCAGCCTTGCTGCCTTAGTTATCAGTAGTACCTGAAAAGGACTTCTTAATAACACAAGGATAGTGAAAACATCACATCAAAATTTTCCATCAGCATTCTTTAAAACTCTTGGGTTAAACAAAGTTTAACAGTAAACATAGGAGCAAATCTCTCTCTGTGAGCTCAAGTTAGCTAAACAAGAAAGGCTAGGTTAGTCTGACTTAAGATAAATCACATTTATTACTTTTTACTCTCTGGGTAATATTGTTTAGCTTCACAAACTCATTTTTCTAACAGTTTCTTAGAACAAAACCTCTTCTTAACAACGAGAGTAAAAGAGAGGAAGCAAGAGAAAAAGAAATCTTGCTTTAAGAAATTAAAATTAAACACCTTGACGAGGTTTTCAGAACTTAGCGAGAGAGTAAGATTACTTTTGCTTTGGTCTTATCATCCACTGGTTTGTTTCTCTGTTTTTTGGGTTTTTTCCCCATTCACAGCAGCTTTTTCAGGTTGTCTCTCACTCCTCCCCCACTGCTGCCGCAGCTCTGGGCAGAGCAGGCTCTGTTTCAGCAGCTCACTCTGCAGGGGGGGCCCATAGGCTGCCACCTTTGTGCAGACCCTGGGGGCAAAGCCCGTGCCCCATCTCTCCCTGCTGCACTGTCCCTCCACACACAGGTCTGGCATGTTCAAACACACTCAGCTCCCACTACAGCCGAGGGGCAGTGCCCGGAGTCTACAGTGCTCCGGTCTGGGGCTCAGCTGCTGGGCCAGCCGGCTCCTCAGAGGCAAACCACACTCAGCACCACTCCCGGGCCAGCGAGCGCTTCCGGTAACCCTGCGCCCCTCTAGACCCCGTCACAGACACGGCAGGTCCAGCTCCAGCAGCGCCCTTCACGAATTGCACCCTGCACCCTTCACATTGGGTGGGCGAGGACCAGAGGCCCCGCCGGCCGCCACTTACATGGACTGGGTCCTGCTACAGCATAGAAGTTTTTGCATAAAACAGTCAACTCTTAAACCTAGCAGCTCTCAACTCGGCGTCTCCAGATGTTCCTGATATCCTCCCTCTCTGGCACAATTTTCATTTCTAACCGCGTGTCCTGGGGTGACTTTATGATACTGGTATCCCAAATCATCTGGTTTATGTTATATATTAAGTTCTACACCTTTAAGACTGGCTTTGAGAGCAAGAGAGGGGGAAGAAGAAGCGCGCAGTTTGTGTTAAAGAAAAACATCACTCCCACACATCTCGCTCCTGGACTGTAGTGTCAGCAGCACGGACAGACAGCAGGACAGAGCTTCTCTCTGGCTTTTAGTTAGTTTTAGCTAGCTGAGGCAGAGGAGTTCCCTGGACCTGTGGTTTTTTTTCCTTTTTTTTCTTGGATCTGTGCAAGCCTGCTCTGGACTGAACACCCAGCCAAACCCCAGGAGCGCACGCCTTTGGCCCACCGGGGCCTGGGCCTCGACACTTTCCAGCACCGGAGAGACTGATAAGAACCTGAGTGAGCCGAGCTACACCACATGAAAAGGACTTTTCTTCCTAGATTTGCCATCCCATTGAACAGCAAGAGGTTTTATTATTTAATATTATTCAATTTCTGTTAAATAAACAGCTTTTTCCACTTCTCTCCAAGGAATTTTTTTTCCCTTTCCCGGACCAGTTGGTGGGGAGAAGGCATTTCCCTGAGGAAATCCTCATTTGGAGTTTTCCTCCCTAATTTGCCCTAAACTAGGACAAATACAGTTTTTGGCACCCAACATGGGGACAGAGAAAGTAGAAAAACCTGTACTGATTGTTAGTTGTATTTTTAGTTGTATTTATTCTGTATTGAGATAAAGCAGTCAGTAGCCATGTTGTTTAGATGCATAATATCTCTCGGGGTGGAAGCCTTCATGTAGATCTGGTCCCTAGAATTTTTTTAAGTTTTAATACCTGTTTTTTTCCCTCTTTCACAGTAGAAGAGCACGGATTAGAATGGTTATTGTGCTGGGCTCAGTGATAATTATTTATAGGAAGTTTATAAAACTACTGAAGTTTCTGTCAGGTATGTTTGGCTTATAGTTTCTTCACCCGACCCTGCCTCCCAGTCCCAGTAGCACATTTTGAGAGTTTATTACTAATTGTACCCAGTTTGTTAGAAGAAGAGCAGGGGATGAAGTTTTTCAGCCTTTTCTTTCCTTCTTCACCTTTGAATCTGTTATGTCCCTCTTTGAGAATATCCAGTTTCCCCTGAGTGTTAAGGATACCACTTTCCTGGTAGTTCAGCTGTTAAGCTTCCTCTATATGGTCTGCAACTTCTCTAGAGTGAGGGCTGAGATATCCAGAAGAGCCAACAAAACCCCTGCCCCAGAAGTAGACTCAAGTGTAAGAAATCCTGAGTGGTGTAGAGAATGAGAGAAAATAGGCCGAACTCTGAAGAAATTTTCTGATCCCCCAGCCTGGGAATTTTCACGTGAACAAATTCAAAACCCAGATGAAGTAGAGAAATATCTGGAAGAGAATTGTTATGATGATTCTAAAGAGAAAAATCTCATTGCAATAAGCTGGGCCCTAGCATACGCTTATCACACGGTGCTAGATACTGTAGGGCAGGCAGATAAATCAGCAGCTACCCCAGTCACTCAGGCTGCAGCCAAGCTAGCAGCCAAACCAGACAGTGAGCCTAAGCCAGCAGCCAAACCAGACAGTGAGCCTAAGCCAGTGTCTGTTGCTCCTACCACGAGAAGTATGAATTTCAAAACCAAAACCGATCAGCCAGTAAATGATGATAATGGTGATGCAGGGGAAAGACCCTCAAGACCAGCAACTGATCAAAAATCAGAAGGCACTGGTGAAACTTTCTCCCTGAAAGACCTTCGTGGCCTGAGAAAAGATTACACTCGACGACCTGATGAATCTATAATTAATTAGTTAGTCCGTCTGTGAGATGCTGCAAGTGATGCTACAATTCTGGATGGCACTGAAGCAAGGCATCTAGGATCCCTGTCACATGATCCGGTTATCGACCAAGAAATTATGAGGGGGCCTGACCCTTATAGTCTCTGAGAACAGGTCCTAAGAAGTGTGGCACAAAAATATCTGTGTGCAGATGATCTCTATATACAGCAAACTCATTAGAAAACCATAGAACAAGAGATTCAGTGCTTGAGAGAAATGGCAATAGTAAAGATTGTCTTTGTGAGTGACTTAGGTACGAGAAATCCAGACTTGGCACCATGTACATCTGTAATGTGGCGAAAACTTGTTCGACTTGGGCCACAAGAATACGCTTCTGCTTTAGCAACAATGAAGCGAGATGACCAGGAAGAAACTGTACTGGATATGGCAAAGAAGCTTCGAGCATATGCAGATACCGTGCATAGCCCCATACAGGCAACAATTGCAACTGTGAGAACAGATATGCAAAACTTCCACGACAAAATGGAAGAGAATTTCAAGAAACTCAGGGAGGACCTTCTTCCAGTCTCAACAGTACAGACCAGGAGCCCTGGTACTCAACGCAGAAGTTCTCCAGATAAAGAAAAAAAGCTACGAGCTGAGCTGTAGTTTTTCCTACGTGACTGTGAAGAAAACATGAAAAGATGAGATGGAAAATCTACTGCTGCTCTGGCAAAACGGGTGCATGAATTAGAAGACAGCAAGACTCAAAGGGGATACTCCACCAAAAAAAAAGCCGCTCCAGTAGCCTGTAGTCAAACTGACAAGTATGATGATGATGATGACATGTCTGATTCCCTTGAAAGAAACTCCAAGACATATACCCAAGGAAAAAAGGATAACCAAGCTTAGAGGGGCCCTGCCTCTAGCCAGGTAGAGGCTAGAGAAAACCGTGTCTTTTGGACTGTGTGGATTCGTTAGCCTGGAACATCAGAACCACGAAAATATGAGGCCTTACTTGACACTGGTGCACAGTGCACGCTGATCCCATCAAGACATGTAGAGGCAGAACCTGTTTCTATTGCTAGTGTGACAGGGGGATCACAGGACTTTAGTGAGAGCTGATGTGAGCCTGACTGGAAATGAGTAGAAGAAACACCCTATTGTGACTGGCCCAGAGGCCCCATGCATTTTGGGCATAGACTACCTCCGAAGCAAGTATTTTAAGGACCCAAAAAGGCTTAAGTGGGCATTTGAGATAGCAGCTATAGAGACAGAGGGCATCAAGCAATTGAACACCTTGCCTGGACTATCAGAGAACCCATCTGCAGTAAGACTCCTAAAAGTAAAAAAACAGCAAATACCAATTGCCACCTCGACGGTGCACCACAGACAGTATAAGACAAATCGAGATGCTGTGATCCCCATCCACAAGATGATCCGAGAGCTAGAGAGCCAAGGAGTGGTCAGCAAAACCCACTCACCCTTCAACAGCCCCAACTGGCCTGTGTGTAAATCTAAAAGAAAATAGAGATTGACTGTGGACTATAGTGCATTTAATGAAGTGACTCCACCACTGAGCGCTGCCGTGCCGGACATGCTGGAGCTCCAGTATGAGCGGGAGTCTAAGGCAGTGAAGTGGTATGCCACTATTGACATTGCCAATGCATTTTTCTCCATTCCCCTGGCAGCAGAATGCAGGCCTCAGTTTGCCTTCACCTGGAGGGGAGTGCAATACACCTGGAACCGACTGCCCCAGGAGTGGAAGCACAGACCCACCATCTACCATAAACTGATCCAGGCTACCCTGGAAAAGAGTAAGGCTCCAGAACATCTGCAGTACATTGATGACATCATTGTTTGGGGAAAGACGGCTGAAGAGGTCTTTGAAAAAGGAGAGAAAATCATCCAGGTTCTCCTGAAAGCTGGTTTTGCCATCAAGAAGAGCAAAGTTATGGGACCTGCTCGAGAGATCCAGTTCCTGGAAGTAAAGTGGCAAAATAGACAGCGTCAGATTCCTACTGACGTCATCAACAAAATCACAGCAATGTCTCCACCAGCCAACAAAAAAGAAATGCAAGCTTTCCTAAGTGCCATAAGTTTTTGGAGAATGCACATTCCTGAGTACAGCCAGATCGTGAGCCCTCTTTACCTGGTCACCCGCAAAAAGAACACTTTCCAGTGGGGCCCTGAACAACAACAAGCCTTTGCTCAAATCAAGCAAGAAATTTCTCATGCAGTAGCCCTTGGCCCAGTCAGGACAAGACCAGATGTGAAAAACATACTCTACTCTGCAGCCGGGAGCCATGGTCTGTCCTGGAGCCTTTAGCAAAAAGTGCCTGGAGAGACTCGAGGCCGACCACTGAGATTCTGGAGCCGAAGTTACAGAGGGTCCGAAGCCAACTACACTCCCAAAGAGAAGAAAATCTTAGCTGCCTATGAAAGAGTTCAAGCCGTCTCAGAAGCACAACTCCTTCTAGCACCCCGACTGCCAGTGCTGGGGTGGATGTTCAAAGCAAAAGTTCCCTCTATCCACCATGCCACCAGTGCCACAGAGCAAGTAGATTGCCCTCATCACGCAGCGCGCCCGTATTAGAAACCCACATCGCCCTGAGATTTTAGAGATAATTACACACTGGCCGAAAAGTAAAAACTTTAGTCTCACTGATGAAGAAGAGCAAGAACAAGTGACACGGGCTAAAGAAGCTCCATTGTACAACCAAGTGCCAGCAGAAAAAACATGCTATGCTCTGTTCACTAATAGTTCCTGTTGCATCGTAAAGATGAACCAGAAGTAGAAAGCAGCTGTATGGAGCCCCACATGACAAGTTGCAGAAACTGCTGAAAGAGAAGGTGGATCTAGTCAACTTGCTGAACTCAAAGCTGTTCAACTGGCCCTGGACATTGCTGAAAGAGAGAAGTGGCCAAAACTCTACCTCTACACTGATTCTTAAATAGTAGCCAATGCTCTGTGAAGATGGCTGGAAAAGTGGAAAAGGGCCAACTGGCAAAGCAGAAGAAAGCCAATCTGAGCTGCTGATGAGTGGACATCGCTACCAGGGTAGAGAAACTGTCTGTGAGGGTCCGTCA
Organism: Poecile atricapillus; assembly: GCF_030490865.1. Taxonomy (NCBI): domain Eukaryota; kingdom Metazoa; phylum Chordata; class Aves; order Passeriformes; family Paridae; genus Poecile; species Poecile atricapillus. The sequence continues at coordinate 98,047,668 of NC_081288.1, read as the reverse complement.
TGTAGACGCCCATGTCCCCAAGAGTAGGGCTAATGAAGAGCACCGAAACAATGAGCAGGTAGATCAGGCTGCAAAGATAGAAGTGTCAAAAATAGACTTAGATTAGCAACACAAGGAAAAGTTGTTCCTAGCTCGATGGGCCCATGATGCCTCAAGTCATCAGAGTAGAGATGCCACCTATAAGTAGGCACAAAACCGAGGAGTGGACCTATCCATGGACAGTATTTCTCAGGTCATCCATGACTGTGAGACATGTGCCACGATCAAGCAGGCCAAGCGGTTGAAGCCGCTATGGTATGGTGGGCGTTAGTCCAAATATAGGTATGGGGAAGCCTGGCAGATTGACTACATCACACTGCCCCAAAGCCGCCAAAGCAAGCGCTACGTGCTCACAATAGTAGAAGCCACCACTGGATAGTTGGAAACCTACCCTGTGCCTCATGCCACTGCCCAGAACACCATCCTGAGACTTGAAAAGCAGATCCTTTGGAGGCATGGTACCCCTGACAAGATTGAGTCAGACAATGAGACTCATTTCAAGAATAACCTTATAAACACCTGGGCTAGAGAACATGGCATTGAGTGGGTGTATCATATCCCCTACCATGCACCTGCTGCAGAGAAAGTAGAGAGGTACAATAGACTGTTAAAGACTACCTTGAAAGTGTTAAGTAAGAGATCTTTCAAAAATTAGGAGCAACATCTAGCAAAAGCCACCTAGATAGTTAACACCCGAAGTTCCACCAACCGAGCAGGCCCAGCCCAATCCGAGCCCCTGCATAAAGTACACAAAGACAAACTCCCAGCAGTACATCTCAGAAGTTTATTAAGAAAGAAAGTTTGGATCAATTCTACTTCGAGTGCAGACAAACCCATTCGTAGAGCTGTTTTTGCTCAGAGACCTAGTTGCACATAGTAGATAATGCAGAAAGATGAAACAACACAATGTGTACCTCAGGAAGATCTGATTGTTAAATGAAGATCATAAATGAATGCCCTTGTCTGTATATAATGTATGTGTTGTAGATTTAAAATATATATATTAATTTTGATAATAAGTTGACAATATGAGAATAAGGGGTGGAATGTCCTGGTGTGACTTTATGATACTGGTATCCCCAATCATCTGGTTTATGTTATATATTAAGTTCTGCACCTTTAAGACTAGCTTTGAGAGCAAGAGAAAGAGAAGAAGAAGCGCGCAGTTTGTGTTAAAGAAAAACATCACTCCCACACATCCCACTCCTGGACTGTAGTGTCAGCAGCACGGACAGACAGCGGGACAGAGCTTCTCTCTGGCTTTTAGTTAGTTTTAGCTAGCTGAGGCAGAGGAGTTCCCTGGACCTTTGGGTTTTTTTCCTTTTTTTTCTTGGATCTGTGCAAGCCTGCTCTAGACTGAACACCCAGCCAAACCCCGGGAGCGCACGCCTTTGGCCCACTGGGGCCTGGACCTCGGCACTTTCCAGCACCGGAGAGACTGATAAGAACCTGAGTGAGCCGAGCTACACCACATGAAAAGGACTTTTCTTCCTAGATTTGCCATCCCATTGAACAGCAAGAGGTTTTATTATTTAATATTATTCAATTTCTGTTAAATAAACAGCTTTTTCCACTTCTCTCCAAGGAATTTTTTTTCCCTTTCCCGGACCAGTTGGTGGGGAGAAGGCATTTCCCTGAGGAAATCCCCATTTAGAGTTTTCCTCCCTAATTTGCCGTAAACTAGAACACCGTGTTTGAAAGTTCTCACAAGCCAATGCCCACTCATGGAGTCAACAAGACACTTCCTGTTCCTCCTCTAACCTCCACAGCTCCAATAACAGGGATCGCAAACTTCTCTCTCCCTGCTACCTTCACTGCGCTACTCTTTACACCACATCCTTCTAGAATCTACCACATAAATTTTTCTGCTTCAGAATTAACTACAAATTTTAATACTTCCTTTTTTGGGGGCCTTCCCCCCAAGTTATCAAAGGCTCTAGATACAACTCCCACTCAATGTAGAGCAGATTATTCTTGCAGATAAGCTGGAGAGACTAGTTAACCAGCCAGTTACCTTTATTAACCAAAACAAACCTGCAGTTACCATTTACATTCTTTTGAACAGATTTTTAGTTAAGCTAGAAATGAAGACACAGGTTAGACATCATTCTTCTCCAAATTTTACAACTTCTACAAGTACAAAGGAGTCTATCCTCACACAGCTGCCTAACTTGAATAATCTCTAGTGTAAATTTTCCCATGACAAGATATGATCAGGTCTTTTATTGTTACAGGCATTTAGATACACTGACAAGTTTCTGACAATACATTTACATTTCAACAGTACTTGCAGCTTATATACTATGAGCAATCTATAGCAAGAACCAGTCATGCAGTTGTTTTCAAACTCTCACAAAATAAGACTCATCTCTAAATTAACACATGTACTTATTAAAATAGACCAAGTTCAGAGTCTACACAATTCCCTTCTTAAATCAAAACACCAACAATTCCAATCTTTCAACTGGGTCCACTTCTGCTTCTGTAATAAGCACAGCCACAAAACAACACAAGCACTTCCAGAGACATGTGCATTCCCTTGACAAATCTAAGAGAACAAGAAATCATGGCAGTTCTGAGCATGATCATCAGCTAAACACACCATCACAATAACTCTTTAGCAATCATCAGAGATGATCAGCATTTCATATGAAAAGAGAGACCAAATAATTTTCAGCAGCAGTAAAGAGTTTTACAATAATCCATAGGATTTTTCTTTTAATGCTGGCACCAGGTTCTGATGTTAAGAACTAGGGGCTGTGCCTGTCAGCACAAGACACAAACAACATTGGTGTTGAAAAACAGCTCTAACACTTATTGACAGACTGAGAAGTTTCCACCCCAAGGAGTAGCTACTATGCAGAGTACTGTAACCTGCCTCTAAAAATAAAATCAACCACAGAATTCTATGACATTCACTAAAAGGAATTGAAGGAATTGAAAAACATGCTAAGAAATGGGTTTGTTTCTGTACAAAACAATTATTGCACTCACCCAAGAAAAAACAAACAGAGCTTACTTCTTTCCCCACTTTCTCCCAGGATGCATTTCTTGGAATCCTTCCAAGCCCCTCTCCAAACTTCACTGCTCTTCCTGAAATCCCAGATTTTAAGCATAGACAGCTTACTGCTACAGAAGCCCACAGCACAATCACACAGGGAATTCTCTCTGAACCCAGGAAAACAAGAGCTTGCAGCTGTACAGTACCCTCGGTTTGGAGCTGATGCCACATGCCAATACTGCTCCATATCTCACTCACACATCTGGCCAAGAAAAAGCTCTCTGAGACAGTCCTACACCAGTCCCCACTCCCAGAATCACAGAACTAAACGTGCCCAAGGCTTCACAAGACCCCGGCATGGAAAACTCGGGTCCCAGAGGAACTCACCCAACTCCTTCACCATTAGGCATGTTCCCGGCCAGTTTCACAGCTTCAGGAGGTTCCCAGGAGTTACTGAGCACTCCTCTGATCCCCCTGTGCCTGGAGCAAGGAACCCGGACTGGCATCTGGGATTCAATCCCGGAACAACTTAATCACAGCTCCGTGACTTGAGAGAGCCCCAAATGAGTCTAAACAATCCAGGGGCACCAAGACCCAGATGGCCCCTGCTCTCGTCCCACTCAAGAGGGGCGAGCTGAACTCATTCCCCCAGGGAACCCCCGTGCCCTGACCTCATCAGAGTCCGGCCCGACTCACCCTGGCCGGAGCTTCCAGGAGTGCCACTGCACTCCTGAGGCTGACCCGCCACTCCTAGTGTCGCAATAGGACACAGCTCTACAGAAAGTAGCTCTGGGAGCACCATCTCCCAGAAAAAACCTTTCACCGCTGCCATAGTGGGGCAAAAAATCTTCTAAAAAAACCTCAAATGCTGAGTCACATACCAGCTCACCAAAGAAACCCCTCTACCACAAGCAGCTCCCTTTGAGCGGGGGGGGAGGAAAAGTGCTGGGGGGAGGGGATCACCGCTAAAGACAACCTTGACTCTGCTCTGAGACCAGAGCTGCCATCTTGCTGAGAACCAATTTAGGGCAACACTCCCGCGGCTCCTGGACCACAAGTCCCAGCTCCGGTTTGCCACTCCGGGAATCCAAGACAGGAAGCTCGCAGGGAGGAAGGGAACCACTCCAAGTGTCCCCACCGTGACCCAGTCCCCATGGAAGCAGACCCCTGTTCACTCTCACTCCAACAAAGCACAGAAAATATTTCCTCTTTAACAACACAATACAATCCACTTCTTCCCAGAAAACAAACTTTAAAGCAAAAATCTCACATATTTATTTACTCATTCTCACATCTGTTTCATTCAACTTCACTCATTCTTACTCACAGCAAGACAATAAGGTGCTCTTTCCTTCCGAGTTACTTGCTAATATCCACCCATGGGCATTGTAATATCTCAAATATTCCAGGTTTCTTGGATTAATCCTCAATTTGGCTGTTTTAAGTCCACATTTCTTGGATTTAATCCTCAACTTGGCAAAGTTTTGGACAATCCACAATTTACCCTGTTTTCCCAGTGGATTGTGCCAGGAAAATCTTCAGTTCCCTTTTCTGAGGGATTGAACCCCTCCCATGAGACCCTGTCTCAGTCCTCCCGGGGCGTATCTTGTAACCCACCCCTTTCCCACTCCCCCAAGAAATACTTACAATCCTTTTTCTTCCTCGGGTCTTTGTGAAACAGAGAAATTAAGAATTAGGAAATAAACATAAAGAAATGCTTGACTAAAAGGGGGGTTTGACAAAAACCATACCCTGACACCCTGATCCACAAGAACAGGAAAAGGGTCAGACTGCAAGATGAGATAAGGAGCTAGAATACACAAACAAGATGCAAATACAAAGGCACCACAGGATAAAGGGGATTCTTTGGACCCTAAGCCGGAAGGAACGGATTTAAAGTCCCAAAAGGTGGCCAAAGGACTGAAAGGGGCATGGAGCTAATTGTAATATGAAGTGAGGACAGGCGGGGTTAAGAAATGAATATGTATTAGGCGTATTGTGTAAACCTAGTCTGTAAGGGATAAAAAGGGAAAACCCAATCAAAAAGGTGTGCATGCTTTTCGGAGGAGATATCCCCCATGCACCTCAGAGCTGAATAAATTCATACCTAATCTTATAACTACTCTGTGAGTTATAGAGTTCCTTTTATTCCGCATATCATTTGTGCACAAGAATTATGGACCTCAAATTCTGCGGCTTTTAGGAAGCCTTTTCCCTTTTCTTTTGCTTTATTCTTCTTTTCTCCTTCTTGCCCTCGAGGTTTTCACCTGCAGCTACCGGCCCATGCTAGGAGAATTGGAGCGAGGGTCTGCCAAACTCGGCAGGGGCACGCCTGTTTCCCCACTCAGGGTCTCCCGGTGGTCCTAGAGGTGAGGTGTTTATCCCCGACAGAGCCCACAGCTGTGAAAAACGAGGTTCACTCGCTTAATAAATTATAAAAGGTTTAATATAAACAAAAAGACAATTAGAAGACAAAGATAATAAAGCAAAGGGTTAAAATGGCCGGGTACCCTGGTGCGCTGCCAGGAACACACCTGATATCTTTGGAACACTCCTTTTATCCCATTCTGCTGTGGGGTTTTAATGCATATTCATATTTTTCCAATAAGTATTTTGCATGGCTACGCCCTGAATCCACCTTTTTAGAGCATGTGTCTTAAAGATTTTTATTTCCCTTTATCACATTTTTATTTGGGCTGGGGTTCCTTCTTCTGCAGGCAGTCAGTGTTGATACCAGCCTGGGCCCCATCATCTGTTTCCTGGAGGTTATCTTGCTTTGCACAGATAGGACATTGCCCTAACATCCAAAATTCTTCTTGACCTATGCCTAAGACTTGCTAGCAGGAGAAAAAGAAAAAGACATAGCAAAAGCATATAACATATAGCATTCATCTTAATACTGGTGAAAGCCAATACCACAATATGGATTTATAACATTTGTTTTTAGCTGTTCATTTTTTTTCTTCCTGAGAATCTCCTAACCATCTGGAAAGGGACTCTGTGTCTCCTTCTGGAGGTCTCTTCATACCAAATAAAAAATACATCCCACATTAAGTGGACTATTTTATCTAAGTTAAGGTACCTTCTAGAGTGAATTGTTTTGAGGGATCATTTCTTTTGTCCCTAAATCCCAATTACCTAAGTACCTGCATGCTTAAAGAGAGAATTGCATTTACATATAGTACTCTGGAGTCCTCTTTGAGGGCAGTGAAATTTCCTTTGATTGTCCAATTCCCATTTTCACTTATTCAGAGGAAAGAAAGTCAGAGGGACTTATATGGCTTGGATCCTCAGTGAGGGAGTGCAAATCTAGGCCTTTCCATGGCAAAGAGGAATAAGATAAAAGGTTTGGTCATCCTGGAGAAGAAAGAACTTTGAATTGATTCCCTCATAGCAATCAACAATGTTTTTCTTCTCCAATGTGACTAACCAGAACCAGAGACTGAAGGGACCCTCCTGGTCATTGTGTCTAGCCCTGACCCCATCATACTGGTTGAGGTTGGAGTCATCAACAGTGACACCAAAGGAGGCTCATACTAGAACTAGAGACAGAAGAGGGTTAATGGGATCACTCACACCAAGAGCTCACACCATTCTTCTTTAACAGTTAAGGCTAATCACTCTGCAGAGGGTACCCTGTGTGATAAACAGAGACCCTTTTGTTCGACTAAACATGCAGATATGATACTCTGTAATGCTATGTTCTGTAAAATCAAGATAGTTACTGACGCATGTATAGTTACTGATGCTTGTATAGTTACTGATGTTTGTATAATTATCATGGCCTTGCTAAGATTCCTTGAATTCCAGAAAGTTACTGAGCTAAGCCTTTACAGAGAACAGTGAAGAAAGGTTAAGGAAGATAAGGTAAAGAACGAACCCCTAGACCAATGAAGACGCATGCGCAGAAATACCCGAGAAAGGACACGTCATCAGAGAGCCGGACTGATTAAAAAGAGACACACGGAAAACGGAAGCACGGCCGCGGCGAAGCGGGATCGCTTCCCGGCTGTCCAGCGCTGTGTTTTGCTTATTGCTTGCTTGCTACAATTAATAAAACTTTTCTTTGATTAAACTTTAACACTCTCTCGAGTGTATAACAATTTGGTGCCGTGACTCGGATGCAATCTGTAGGACGGATTCTCGGCACTTCCGGGAGGCGCCCCGCTAATTTTAGCAGCCCGGGGGACCGATTCCTGCCTTGATTGCACCGACGAACCTAAAATTAAAGCAATATGCAAAGGGGAGACCGGTCGACCCCTTAAATTCTGTGCACAGAGTCCGGACGAAGACGCGGGACGCGTGAGTATAACGGGGATCCGTCTGGGCGGGGTCGGGATCCCGGAGTGTGGTGAGTGTATGTGTGTCTGAGAGGGGAACCGGCAGCCGGATTCCCCAAGCGAGAGCGGACGCTCTATCAGTGCGGTTCCCACTGTAATAAATTATGTGTAAATAAAAATTCGTAAGAGATATAAATAAGATGTATATGTTGAAATAATAAAAACCAAAGATGTGTATGTGAAAAAGACAGAAACCTCTCTCCCAAGCCTGGCTGGGAGCTCTCCTCTGAAAGAAAAAGGATTGTAGCCAACACCCAGATAACAAACATTAACTCGGAAAATAAGGCAGAATGGGAGCCATCAAGGATAACAAAAGGACTAGCTCGGAGGAGGAACCCAACTCCGGACCTGACCAACGTCTCTGCAGACCTCGATTGTGAAACAATCAAAGTCGACAAAGATGGGCCTCAGAAAAGTATCCGCCGCTAGTCTTGGATCGCCCACCTGCCAGACCAGTGTTGAAGATACAATCACTGGGAACAAAGGGGGAGACTACGCCGAGATTCCCATCGGCACCAACCCCGGATCACATCACTTCATCCTTGATATCGCAAAATTAAAATACATACAGAGTCTCTTTGCATATGAGGAGACTCTGTCCGGACTCAAGTTAGGTCTATTCTTCCAAGCCAGGAAATCTATTCACCGAGCAATCAAGGACACTTGGTGAATGGAACCTGCTTGGAATTTTTAGCCTGAGGACTCAAAAATCCTATAAAACTCCAATCCCGAGAGCGCTCAGACGTGGATTTGGGAACCCTACACCTCGGGTGTAGACCCTGTCCACCCAGCGCTGCGCTGACCATTTTTATTGTGGTTTTTCTCTCTGTTTTTTTCTATGTTGTTTATTAATAAATTTCTCTTTTGATTTTATCCCAAATTTGCCTTTGCATATATAACAGATTGGTGCCGTGACTCGGATCGGAAAAACTGTGGGAGAACCTCGCTATCCAGGTCGGGTACCCCCGCTGATTTTGGCGGCCTGGGGAGCCGAGAACCTCCGCAGTTCGCTCCGACATCCGAACCAAATTTAGGCTGGGGTAAAAACCACAATAAAAGAGAAAACGGATCCAGAGGAGCTCGGGAAGAAAAGCCGGGGCTTGGTAGCTCATAAAAAGTCAATTGTGCACGAAGACACCCTCGCAAGAAAATTGCTGTAAGTACTGTGAGGTTGAGCTGGTGATTGGGCAAGCGTGTGTGAGACGTGATCTGATCACGGAGCGAGTTCGGACTCCAAGGCCGCGTTTCCATCCTCCCGCGAGGGAATTGGCCGGCCACGGAGGAAGCGAGTCGGTGTGAAAGGACTCTCTCTTCACGTTTGTAAAGCCTGGGGCTAAAGGGAGCTCTGGGGGACCGATCACAAGGGGCTGGAAGGGGAAGAGGACGTCCAGTTGAGCTCGGGAATTAGTAAACTCTTCCAGCCACAAGGACCTAAGAGAAGGTCCGGAGGAAAATCGAGACAAGGGACCCCGGTGCGGCTAACCGAGAGGTGAGTATTGACAGTCTTTGATTTTCCTGAGTAAAGAAAAGTAGAACGAACACAACGCAGGATAGGTAAGGTTTTTTAACATGGGACAGAGAAAAAGTAAAATACAGAAGAAAGGTGAGGAAGGGAGCCCTTCTGAGAAGGCGAAGGAGTTGCTAGACATCCCACCAGAAAGTCCTTTAGGTTGGATGTTGAAGTATTGGGAAAATTGCCCTGAAAGGAAAAAGAAATCCAAGGCAAAAATGATCTATTATTGTGCCGAGGTTTGGGGTGGGCAAGAATTGAGACCCCATCTCACTTGGCCGATATTAGGAACATTTGAAAGGTGGACATGTAACGAATTACTCTCTCATGTAGAGAGTAAGGTCCCCTCGGACTCCGAGGAAAAGGAATATGCCAAGCTCTGGCTAACGGCCAGAGTAGGGCTATTCCCAATGAAACTAAAAGGTGGAACAAAAACAGAAACCTGGGAACCCCTTGATCATTTACCCCCTCCATACCACGGGCCGGCAGGGCCTCCTGCGGTGGATCAAGTGGTGCCATCAGCTCCCACGGGTCCACTGGGACAACCGGGTGAAGCACACACATCCCGAACAGGGGAACCGGCACCCGCAGTGGTTCCGGTGGCCCCCCCTCTGGCTCCTCCTGTGGGGACCGCAGCCACCGCCGCTTCTCCAGAATCTATGGTGGTGCGAGGTCGGGGATCTCCTTATCCCCCATTGCCCGTCCGACTGCCACAGCCAGGCCCCTCGAGTTTAGCAGAGGGAATCCCCCATGGTAACCTGGTGGCAACGGACTGTACATCAATAATAAAGGAGCAGACTCTCAAAAACCCCAATTCCCCCCCCGCAAGCAGGACTCGTTTTAAGTCTAAACAGATGAGTGAAGAATGAGAAGAGAATGAGAATAGGCACAGAATGTTCCCTCTCAGGGAAGTGCCAACCGCCCCAGGAGTGATTGGGTTCGTGAATGTACCCCTTAACTCAGGGGATGTGCGAGCGTTTAAGAAAGAGATGGGACGATTGTTAGATGATCCGTTTGGAGTGGCTGAAAGATTGGATGAATTTTTAGGTAGTAGTATTTATACATATGAGGATCTCATGGCTATCCTGAGATCCCTGTTTAGTCAAGAAGAAAGAGAAATGATTAAACAAGCTGGTATCAGAGACTGGGAGCGGCGAAACCCTCAGGGAACGCCAGGCGATCAGAAATGGCCTAGCGTAAGCCCGAGCTGGAACGCCCAAACAGAGGATGGTAGGAGAAGTATGAATGATTTGAGAAATATCATTGTACAAGGAATAAGGGAAGCGGTTCCCCGAGGTCAAAATATCAGTAAAGTATTTGGGGAATGCCAGGGAAAGGAAGAATCACCCACCGAATGGTTGGAGAGATTGCGACGAAGTCTGCAGATTTACTCTGGGACTGATCCTAACTCTCCGGTGGGGGAAGTGTTACTCAAAACCCAATTTGTGGCAAAATCATGGGAGGATATTCGAAAGAAATTAGAAAAGATTGAAGGGTGGCAGGAGAAAAGTCTCCAAGAGCTTCTAAGGGAAGCTCAAAAGATTTACATGAGGAGAGAGGATGAGAAACAGAAACTCCAGGCCAAAATACTAGTGGCCGCAGTAAAGGAGGCTCAAAAGCAGGAACAGGCACAAGGCAAATTTAAAACAGCGCCGAAAAAGCCGCAAGAGTCTCAAAAGGACGGCTCCGCCCCTCGAAAGGATCCTCCAGAATGTTTTTACTGTAAGAAAGTAGGGCACATTCAGCGGAACTGCCGTCAGAAATTAAAAGATGAACAAGTATTTCAAGAAGACTAGGGAAGTCTTGGGCTTTTTCAGATGGGGATGGTAACAGCAAAAGAGCCCTTGATAAAATTAAAAGTGGGTCCCCATCGCCAAGAAATAGAATTTTTGGTTGACACGGGAGCTGAGAGAAGCACCCTGCAGAAATTACCCAGGGGATGCGTGGCAAGTAAAGAAAAAGTAGTTGTAATTGGTGCTAAGGGAGATCCCTTCAAAGTTTCTGTAATAAAAGATGTGGAAATTGAGTCTCAAAATAAGATATGTCTAGGAAATTTATTGTTAGTAGAAGAAGCTGATTACAATTTATTGGGAAGAGATATGATTGTTGCATTAGGTATAAACATTGTTGTAAAGAATTCTGAATTAGTAATAAAGATATTCCATTTGACTCCAAAAGATGAAAGGGAAATTGATCCCAAAGTATGGCATTCGAAAGGGGAGGTGGGGAAATTAGATATTACCCCCATCAAAATTGAAATAGAAAACCCAGAGGATCCGATAAGGATCAAACAATATCCCATCCCGATAGAAGGGAGAAGGGGTTTGAAATTAGTAATTGATGACCTCCCCAGAGGGGGTACCCTCGAACCCTGCATGTCCCAACATAACACCCCCATCCTGGCAGTAAAGAAAGCGGATGGGAGCTTCCGACTGGTTCAGGATCTCAGAGCAGTAAATGCTAGAACCTGAACCAGGTTTCCGGTGGTGGCAAATCCTTATACTTTACTAAATAGACTCTCACCGGAGGATATATGGTATAGTGTAATCGATTTGAAAGATGCTTTCTGGACCTGCCCTTTAGATGAAAAGAGTAGAAACTTCTTTGCCTTCCAGTGGGAAGATCCGGACACCAACAGAAAGCAACAGCTAAGGTGGACTGTCCTCCCTCAGGGGTTTGTAGAATCTCCAAACCTGTTTGGGCAGGCTTTGGAGCAGCTACTCACCGAATTTATTCCAGAGGAGGGGACAAAATTATTACAATATGTGGATGACTTACTGTTTGCTGGGGCATTGGAAGAAAAGGTGAAAAAGAGTACAATTTCTTTGTTGAATTTTCTGGGGAAAAAGGGTTTGAAGGTATCCAAATCCAAACTGCAATTCACAGAGCCCAAGGTAAAATATCTTGGACATTGGATATCTCAGGGGAAAAAGAGATTGGACCCTGACAGAGTGGCCGGGATCCTCGTGCTCCCAGCCCCAAAAACAAAAAGACAAATCAGGCAATTTTTAGGGCTCCTGGGATATTGCAGACAGTGGATTGAAGGATTCAGTGAAAAAGTAAAATTTTTGTATGAAAGATTAAACACTGACAGATTGAAATGGACAATGCAAGATGAAACTAAATTTCAAGAATTAAAGAATGCCCTCATAACAGCTCCGGTACTAACCTTACCGGACACAAATAAAGAATTTCAGCTGTTTGTGGATGTAAGCGGACAAACAGCACAGGGAGTTCTGACCCAGGAATGGGCAGGAAAAAGAAAGCCTGTAGGATTTTTGTCAAAAATCCTAGATCCAGTCAGTCGAGGTTGGCCTACTTGCCTGCAAGCAATTGTGGCAGTAGCCTTACTGGTTGGAGAAGCCAAAAAAGTAACTTTTGGAGCTCCTGTGACAGTATTTACCCCACATGATGTAAGAAATATCTTACAACAAAAAGCAGAAAAATGGTTAACTGATTCAAGGCTTCTGAAGTATGAAGCCATGTTAATCAGCTCACCAGACTTAGAACTGAAAACAACTGCTGCACAGAATCCAGCACAATTTTTGTTTGGGGAACCAACAGGAGAGTTGCTTCATAATTGCATTGAGACAGTAGAGCTGCAAACGAAGGTAAGGCCTGATCTAGAGGATCAGGAATTGGAAGGAGGAGAAAAATGGTTCATTGATGGCTCCTCAAGAATGGTGGAAGGGAAACGGAAATCAGGTTATGCTATTATAGATGGCATAACGGGACAAATTATAGAATCAGGCCCTCTGAAAGCAAACTGGTCGGCTCAGGCTTGCAAGCTGTTTGCTCTCTTAAGAGCACTTCAGGGCCTGAAAGAGAAAAGGGGGACCATTTTCACCGACTCAAGGTATGCGTTTGGAGTAGTGCATACTTTTGGAAAAATATGGGAAGAGAGGGGGTTGATCAACACAAAAGGAAAAGATTTAATACATGAAGAAATAATCAGGCAAATTCTAGAAGCAGTCAGAGAGCCACAAGAGATATCGGTTGTTCATGTAAGGGGACACCAAACGGGGTGGCAGTTCCACACAAGGGGAAACAATTTAGCGGACAAAGAAGCTAAACGAGCTGCTTTGTTGATGGTAAGTATTCCTGAGATAACTCCGGGAAAACCACCAGAAGTCTCCTTGCTTCCATCCGAGAAGGAGCTGGAAGATTTCAAAAAGGTAGGAGGTTACCTAAAAGAAGGGAAATGGTGGTTACCCGACGGGAGGGAGCTAGTCCCGAAGGGGGTAGCAAAGGGAATACTTAAAAGGCTACACGAACAAACGCATTGGGGAACCAGGGCATTGGCTGAACAATTTCTAAAATTTTTCGGGTGTAAAGGAATTTTCGAACTCGCAAAACAAGAGGTGCAAGGCTGTGTGATATGCCAGAAAGTAAATCGATCAAATTTTAAACAATCAAATTGGGGAGGTCGGCCACTCTCGTACCGACCGTTTGAAAGAATTCAAGTAGACTTCACAGAATTGCCAAAAATTGGTAGGAATAAATTTTTATTAGTGATAGTGGATAAGCTGACTCATTGGGTGGAAGCTTTTCCCAGAACAAAAGCAACGGCTCAAACAGTATCTAAGATTCTACTTGAAGAAATAATTCCAAGATATGGGATCGTAGACCATATCGACTCTGATCAAGGCACTCATTTTACCTCAAAAATTATTAAACAATTATCAGAAGCATTAGGAATAAGGTGGCAATATCACACTCCCTGGCATCCTCAAAGTTCGGGACAGGTGGAAAGAATGAATCAGACTCTAAAATCACAACTATCAAAATTAATTATTGAAACTAAAATGCCCTGGACCAAATGTCTCCCCTTGGCACTGCTGAATATCAGAACGATGCCACATTCTGAAACAGGCTTGTCCCCGTTCGAGATGCTATATGGAATGCCATATAAGCACGGGATGCCGGTGGCACATCCCCGAATTGAGGATGTGCAACTGCAACCCTATCTCATTTCCATAAATAAAAACTTACAGGAACTAAGGAAGAGAGGATTGATTCCTCAGAGCACCCCTCTCGGATTCCCCATCCACAAAATTCAACCAGGAGATCGGGTCCTGATCAAAACGTGGAGAGAGATCCCCCTGAGCCCTCATTGGGAAGGCCCGTTCCTCGTCCTCCTAACCACAGACACAGCGGTTCGGACGGCTGAGAAAGGTTGGACTCACTCCTCCCGAGTGAAGAAAATCACAGATCACAGTTCAGCAGAGTGGGAAGTTACTACCCCCCCAGGAGATTTGAAGATCAAACTCTGGCGGCAACGCAAATGAGTGGAGATCGGATAAGTTGTGTCAATTTCGATTGTTATTGCTTTCCTTTCGTTCATTTCAAATGCGCTTATTGTAAACAAATTTGGGTTGCTCACTGTTTGATGGGACGTAAACCAAGAGGTTTATGTACAAAGTGTTTTGAAAAAGAATTGCAGCAGACAGATCGATTTTTAATACTCGCTACCCGGGCGGGCCTGCTGGAACTTGATTCTCCCGAGTGGTTTTTGTTTTACCGAAACGGTTTAAGGGGTCAGCTTGACTGCAAGGCAGAACCCTTAGTACTCGAGTGCCGGCGAACGATAAAGGTTCCTTGCAGGTTCAACACTGTTAAAGCTTCTCGGTGGGCAATCTTTAAACGAAGATTTGCCATCAGAACATCAAGGGCCCCTGAAGATAGTCCTTGCTGCCGGGAAGATGGTTTACCCCGCCGTATGCTTATATACGGGCGAAGGGCGAGGCAGAGGGATGAAGTGGTGGGGAACCCTGATGTTCCTGAGCCTAGTCATGTGCTCGACCAAGGGGTTAGACCCCGAGGTGCCCCCGGGGATGGAGCCCATGGGGAAGTGTGAGCAGTGTCAAGCTGCCACAAGAACCGAGACACTAACCGTTTGTCCCCCAGAACTGCACCAAGGAATCTGCTGGTTAAATGATACCCGATTAAATTTGTGCAAATTAAGGGAGAAAATTTGGTGTTCCAATCCGGGAGCAAGTATTTCAGAAAATCAAATTCAGAACTGGGAGGAACAAAAAGGTCAAATCAATCACCTCCGAACAAAAAGAGAACTGAAGGGGGTTCCCCCGATCTCAGTCTGCGGGCAGTGTAATAAGACTGTCTGGATTGGGGGAGGGAAACAATCCATTTTCGTAGCATATCATCGAGTGAACCCTATTTGTTACAATAAAGCAACTGTAAAGCCGTGTTCCATGGGAGGGAAAATGTACTGGGAGGGAAGAAACTTGAAACATGAAACTAAAATGCCATTGAATAATGATCCTATAATTTTAGATTTGCTAGAAAACAATGATGATAGAATGTGCTTGCAATTCGATCAAGTGTTCTGTTTCTCAAAAGATAGTGAAGGGTTAGATCCAGAGAGTAAAATAAAGCAACTAACCCTAGAACTAAAAAAACGAGAAATGGAGACCAGGAAAAGAAGGCTAGAACAGGAAAGGCTGAGTTCCCTCAGCGAGCAATATGAACAATTGGAAAAACAGTACAACAGCTGGAATTTACCCAGCCCCAATCAGAACTTATTCATAGATCTAATGCAGGAAATCGCCACGGAATTAGGATTGTCTAACTGTTGGATATGTGGTGGTCTGAAATCAGCTGAAAGATGGCCATGGAAGGGAGGACTGACCCCGGAGCAATTGCTAAAATGGACTGGATTAAAATTATCCAAAACAACACGGAGACCCGAGGGTTGGGTAATCGAGGAAAGGATAATTGGGACATTTTGCATTAGCCGGGAGGGAAAGGAATTTACCGATTTAGTAGGATACACCCCGTGTGTAAACACACTAACAGTAAATTCAGACAAAAAAACAAAGGTTTGGCAACCTGAACCACCCGAGGGTTATTGGAGTTACTCTCGGGAGAACAAATGTGAATGGGTAGACACAATTGGGCTTTGCTGGAATAAAGTCCAGGGGGCAAATTCTTTCCAGGCCTTTGTAGGTTTGAGGGACTATTGGGAGGATCCGGGAAAATCAAATAAAGGTTGGGAAGCACCGGACGGAATTTACTGGGTATGCGGAAAAAAAGCATACAGTGAATTGCCAAGAAAATGGAAAGGGTCATGCACTCTCGGAGTAATTCGGCCGTTTTTCTTCACATTACCTAAAGATGAAAGTAAGTCTTTAGGGGCCCCCCTCTTTGAAACATTGGCTCGGCAAAAGAGGGATTTGAGACGAGAACTACCGATGGCTGGTGGTAACCAAAAGTGGAAAGAGGAGGAGTGGCCTGCCGAACGAATCATACAATACTATGGGCCCGCTACCTGGGCAAATGATGGCAGCTGGGGTTACCGAACCCCCATCTACCTCCTCAATCGACTCATTCGGTTACAAGCCGTGGTGGAAGTAGTCTCAAACCACACTTCGGAAGCCCTGGAATTGCTAGCAAAACAGCATTCACAAATGAGAGCTTTTGTCTACCAAAATAGATTGGCTCTCGACTATCTGCTAGCTGAGGAGGGAGGAGTGTGTGGGAGATACAATGAGTCCGAGTGCTGCATGGAGATTGACGATTATGGCGAAACTATAAAGGGACTAGCCGCCGAAATAAAAAAGGTGGCCCATGTGCCAGTCCAAAAATGGAATTCCATTTTACAGGCTTCCTGGTGGGATCAAATTTTTGGACAAGGGGCATGGTGGAAAAAGCTAGTCTTCTTTATAGGATGTTCGGTGGCTGGAGTTATTTTCCTACCTTGTCTGATTCCTTGTCTGATCAGGTTAATACACTCAGTGGTACAAGGAATGCAGACTGCCGCCCTCCCAATAGACCCAGAGAAAGCACAGGGACCAACCACAATTCTTTCTAAATTAATGAAATTAGAGGAAGAAAAAGAAAGCAAAAACGCGATCAAGGCATTAGAGGAATTTGAGACCAAGCACATGTTAGCACCAGAAAATAAAAGTGTGGAGGAATACTAGTATTCCTCTCCAAAATAATAATAGAATACGAATTTTTAATGGGATAAATTATTAAGTGGGGGACGGTAATAAATTATGTGTAAATAAAAATTCGTAAGAGATATAAATAAGATGTATATGTTGAAATAATAAAAACCAAAGATGTGTATGTGAAAAAGACAGAAACCTCTCTCCCAAGCCTGGCTGGGAGCTCTCCTCTGAAAGAAAAAGGATTGTAGCCAACACTCAGATAACGAACATTAACTCGGAAAATAGACAGGATGGGAGCCATCAAGGACAACAAAAGGACTGGCTCGGAGGAGGAACCCAACTCCGGACCTGACCAACGTCTCTGCAGACCTCGATTGTGAAACAATCAAAGTCGACAAAGATGGGCCTCAGAAAAGTATCCGCCGCTAGTCTTGGATCGCCCACCTGCCAGACCAGTGTTGAAGATACAATCACTGGGAACAAAGGGGGAGACTACGCCGAGATTCCCATCGGCACCAACCCCGGATCACATCACTTCATCCTTGATATCGCAAAATTAAAATACATACAGAGTCTCTTTGCATATGAGGAGACTCTGTCCGGACTCAAGTTAGGTCTATTCTTCCAAGCCAGGAAATCTATTCACCGAGCAATCAAGGACACTTGGTGAATGGAACCTGCTTGGAATTTTTAGCCTGAGGACTCAAAAATCCTATAAAACTCCAATCCCGAGAGCGCTCAGACGTGGATTTGGGAACCCTACACCTCGGGTGTAGACCCTGTCCACCCAGCGCTGTGCTGACCATTTTTATTGTGGTTTTTCTCTCTGTTTTTTTCTATGTTGTTTATTAATAAATTTCTCTTTTGATTTTATCCCAAATTTGCCTTTGCATATATAACACCATTGACCCGCGAGGGCTTGGGCCACGAACGAGGGGAAGCGAAAGGAATTGTGTGATTGAAGGCACTCCAGAAGAATGGGACAGGGGAAGAGCAAGCCTCCTGTACCTGTTAAACTCCCACCGGTACCTAAAGATAGTCCGTTGGGTTTTATACTAGATAATTGGGAACATTTCCCGGGGACAGAAAATAAAGATAAGGCAAAAATGATTCACTATTGTGTAGAAATATGGGGAGGAAAGGAAATTTCAAGGAATGTATTTTGGCCTATATTTGGATCAACCGAAGAGTGGGTTAAACAAAAGTTAAATTCCTGGGTAAAAACAAAGATCCCTTTTAACCCAGAGGAGAGTGCTTATGCAAAAATTTGGGTAGAAAATCCCGAGGTTTTTTTATTTAAATTGACAGAAAATTCGGGGAAGGGGAAGGGAAAGAAAAAGAAATCCCAAAAAGAAGATACTATGATAATCCCCCCCCCTCCATTTGTACCACCACCACCACCACCTTGAGCCCCTCCCCCTCCCCTTCGAGCCCCTCCCCCTCGAGCCCCTCCCTCTCCCCCTCCGAATCCCGAGGAGGAGGATTTAGACATGCCAGACATGTCAGAAGTGGGGCCTGTCACCAGGAATAGAGCCAGAAGGAAACAGGAACACCTATTCCCATTAAGAGAAATGCCAATGGGTGGCCCCCAAGCTGGAATAGGGTTTATATCTGTCCCTCTTAGCTCAGGGGATGTCAGAGACTTCAAAAAGGAGATGGGGCGTTTACTGGAAGATCCATTGGGGGTTGCAGAACGAGTTGATCAATTTTTAGGACCTAATATATACACATGGGAGGAATTACAATCTATCCTGAATATTTTATTTACTGCAGAAGAGAGAAACATGATTAGAAGGGAAGGCATGCGTATCTGGGATGCTCAGCATGCTCAGGGACCACTGGCAGATGTAAAATGGCCCCTCCAGAATCCCCATTGGGATCATCAGAATCCAGCCCACAGAGTAAACATGCAGGATTTGAGAACTATTATAATTCAAGGAATTAGGGAAGCAGTCCCAAGGGGTCATAATATCAATAAAGCATTCAATGAGAGGCAAAAGAGAGATGAAACTCCTACGGAATGGTTGGAAAGGCTAAGAAAGAATTTTCAACTATATTCCGGAATGGATCCAGACACCCAATTGGGGCAAGCACTGCTTAAAGCACAATTTGTAGCAAAAGCCTGGGAGGATATTCGGAGAAAGATAGAAAAATTGGATGGGTGGCAAGACAGGGGTTTGGATGAGCTTTTGAGGGAGGCCCAAAAAGTGTATGTTAGGAGGGAAGAAGAGGCTCAGAAGCAGCAATATAAGATGATGGTGGCTGCTGTAAGAGAGGGTAGAGATCAAACATGGAAAGAAACAACAGAGACCGATTAGAGATTCAAAGGAAGGACAGAAAACTAAAACTTGTTTTTACTGTGGAAAGAAAGGACATTTTAAAAGGGAATGTAGGGTGAGGATCCAGGATGAAAAGATGTTTAAAGAAGACTAGGGGTGTCAGGGGCTCTTTATTATAGGGGACAAAAAAACACCAGAAAGAGCCCTTGATAAAGTTAAAAGTAGGTCCCCAACAGCAAGAAATAACTTTTTTGGTAGATACTGGAGCTGAAAGATCAACTATTCAGTTTTTACCTAAAGGATGTAGTATATCCAAAGAAACTGCCACAGTAGTGGGGGCAAAGGGGGAACCCTTTGAAGTGGGGGTTATTAAAGATGTGATGATAGAATCAGAATCAAAAGTCGGGTTGGGAAATTTTTGTTAGTACCAGAAGCAGATTATAATTTGTTAGGACGGGATTTAATTATTGAATTGGGAATACATTTAGATATAGTTGATAAGGAGTGGAAAGTAAAACTATGCCCTTTAAGAGTAGAAGATGAAGACAAAATAAACCCAGAAGTGTGGTATACACCTGAGAGTGTGGGGCAGTTGAAGATAACCCCATTCTCGGTCACTATTAAAAACCCAGAAATCCCAGTTAGAATAAAACAATATCCCTTGTCACTTGAGGGACGAAGAGGGTTGAAACCAGAAATTGATAGATTGTTAAGTAAGGGACTATTAGAACCATGTATGTCACCTTTTAACACACCCATATTGCCAGTAAAGAAACCAGATGGGACTTATCGTTTGGTACAAGATTTAAGAGAAATTAATAAACGTACAGTGGCACGGTTCCCCGTAGTAGCAAATCCGTATACATTATTAAGCAAACTGGGGCCTGACAGTCTGTGGTACAGTGTTATAGATTTAAAGGATGCATTCTGGGCCTGCCCTCTTGATGAGGCTAGCCGAGATTATTTCGCATTTGAATGGGAAGATCCAGACACGGGGAGGAGACAACAACTGAGATGGACAGTACTGCCCCAGGGGTTCACAGAATCTCCCAATTTGTTTGGGCAAGCATTAGAACAGATTTTACAGGATTATCAGACAGACCCAGGAGTGACCTTGATACAATACGTGGATGATTTGCTTTTAGCTGGGAAAGAGGAAGAAGATGTAAGGAGAGAGAGTATTAAATTGTTAAATTTCCTGGGTCTAAAAAGATTGCAAGTATCTAAGGCAAAGCTCCAATCTGTGGAAGAAGAAGTAAAATATTTAGGCCATTATCTTAGAAAAGGGGAGAAAAGAATAGACCCTGAAAGAATACAAGGAATTTTGTCACTACCAATTCCTAAAAATAAAAGACAGTGTCGTGGTTTTAAGCTAGTAACAAAAACTTACTTATTTTTTGCTAGAGATATGGATTAAAATAAGAGCAAAACAGGCTTAAAACTTAAAAGGAATAAAGACAGTTTATTAACAAACTACTAGAATAAGAATACCAAAATAAACTTTCAGAGAACCCTTTTACTTTTCACTACTTGATCATTTCTTTGTACACATAACAACATAGAGACAAAAAAAAGTTTTACAATCTTGGTGGTCAAAAACAGTCTCAATTTTAGAGTCTTTTCATCAGTCCCCGTAGAGAAACAGAAGTCTCTTTCTGCTAATCCATGGAGTTTCTAGAGTCCACTCCTCCCATCTCACACCACTCTGAGGTGTGCAATGGGTCAAATTGAATCTAGGGATGCTATTTTTAAGGATAAGTGATTCAAAGCAGAAATCTTTTTCAGTTGTCTCTGTGAGCCCTCCTGGAAAACAGCCATCTCCCTGGCTCCTTTAAGGCTTTAAAATCTTCACTTCACTCGCACGTTCCAGCAACTCACAGCATCATAATCATTTTCTTTTCTTTAAAGTCCACACTTTGAATACTCTATTCCTCCCATACTCTAGCCATGAATTAAAGGAGTCTTTAAACTACTGTCCATCTCCATAGCTGTAACAGAAAGACTTTTCAGCAACAAGCATCTTCTTTTTCTCTCTTTCTTATTTAAACTTAACTCTTTTCTTCACTGTCTTTGGTAGGTTTATGATGTCTTACATGTTAATTGTCTCTCTTTCTCTGTCTGTTCTAAGAAAAAGGAGTAATCTGTTGTTTATCTAGGTAATAAAGGAGTTAAAAGAAGAAAGCTACAAAAGTTCATAGTGTCCGGTTTCAGTCTAGCAACAGACCTTGAAAACTAAACAAAACTGCTAAACTGCTTTTCTCTCCTTCCCCCCCCTCCCTGCGGCCTTGTCCCGGGCCTGGGAGGAGGGGGGGGGGAAAAAAGCCAAGACGGAGCTTGTTACCTCTCCAAAGCCGGAAACAAAAAGAGAACGAGACAGCTCTGAGTGTACTTCTTAAGGGAGTGTTTACAAGTTGAATTCACTTTTTAATGGTCAGATCTGCTGTCAATTCTTGAAATGACTGATAATTGGTCAAGAAGAAAAACTCCCATCAGTCACCAGTAGCTTCAACTTCCCTTTTTTTTACTCGATCTTAAAGGTGAAGCTAACTCATGACAGACAGATACGTCAAATCTTGGGATTAACAGGGTATTGTAGACAGTGGATTGAAAATTATAGCAGTAAAGTTAAATTTTTATATCAAAAATTGACACAGGAGGGAGTAATAAAATGGAGTTCAGAAGATACAGAAAAACTCCGGGAACTACAAGAAAGTTTAATTCATGCTCCTGTCTTGAGTCTCCCAGATTTGAGGAGACCCTTTTACTTGTTTGTAAATGTAGAAAATGCAATTGCCTTTGGAGTCCTAACTCAGGAGTGGGCAGGGAAAAAGAAGCCAATAGGGTATTTATCAAAGATCTTATACCCTGTGAGTAAAGGCTGGCCAGCCTGTCTACAAGCAGTAGCAGGATGTGCCCTACTGGTGGAGAAAGCTAGAAAAATCACCTTTAATAGCAATTTGAAGGTAATGTCCCCCCATAACATTCGGGGTGTGCTACAACAAAAGGCGGAAAAATGGATTTCAGATGCTAGACTTTTAAAATATGAAGGAATTTTAATTGAAGCCCCAAACTTAATATTAGAAACCACAACTGTACAAAACCCGGCTGCATTTTTGTATGGAGAACCTGAAGGTGAATCTTTGACACATGACTGTATAACCACAATTGAGGAACAAACCAAAATTAGACCTGATCTGGAAGAAGAGGAATTAGAAAGCGGAGAAAAGCTGTTTGTGGATGGGTCCTCCAGAGTGATAGAAGGAAAGAGGAAAACAGGCTATGCTATAATAAGAGGACCTGATATGCAAGTTCTAGAATCAGGTCCATTAGACAAATCTTGGTCAGCCCAAGCCTGTGAATTGTATGCAGTATTAAGGGCATTGAAATTACTAGAAGGAAAGGAGGGGACAATATATACAGATTCCAGATATAGTTATGGGGTGGTGCATACATTTGGTAAACTGTGGGAAGAAAGAGGTTTAATAAACTCTCAAGGGAAAGATTTAGTTCATCAAAAACTTATAATTGCAGTATTAAAGGCCCTGAGAAGGCCCAAGAGGTTAGCAGTGTTTTATTTGAAAGGACACCAGAAGGGAATAGACTTGAGGAGTAGAGGAAATAATGCTGCTGATTAGGAGGCAAAACAGGCGGCATTACAAACAATGGTCCTAAAAGAAAAAAAGGGAGGGACAGGAAGAAACTTTAGAACATAAGAATAGTGACTTAAGAAGTAGACTTACTGAGGAAGAAAGGCTAAAACTCCCAGAGACAGGAGCAATAGAAAACTCAGAGGGGAGATAGCCTCTCCCAGATGGCCGGGAAGTACTACCAAAAGCTATAGCTCAAAGAATATTAGAAAAATACATCAAAGAACACATTGGGGAGCACAAGGGTTAATAGATTATTTTGCAGCAAAGTATATGAGCACAGGTATTCGAAACTTAGCTAAGCAAATTACTAGAAGCTGCCTCCCATGTTTAAAAACAAATAGGAAAAATCTCTGAAAATTACCTTATGGAGGGAGACCCTTAGCAAAAAGACCCTTTGCAAATATTCAAATTGACTTCACAGAACTACCAAAGGTAGGAAGATTTAAATACTTCTTGGTCTTAGTGGATCTTAGTAGATCAAAATCCTAGTGGATTTTCTACTCAGGTCTTTGCATAAGCACTTTCCTCTGGGTTAAAGAGGATCCTTTGTTCCCAGGAATTTAATTTTTGTTTAACCCACTCTTCGGTTGATCCAAATATAGGCCAAAATACATTCTTTGAAATTTCTTTTCTTCTCTATATTACTACACAATAATTACTACACAAAATCATTTTTGCCCTATCTTTATTTTCTGTCCCCGGGAAATGTTCCCAATTATCTAGTATAAAACTCAACGGACTATCTTTAGGTATCGGTGGGAGTTTAACAGGTACAGGAGGTTGCTCTTCCCCTGTCCCATTCTTCCGGAGTGCCTTCAATCACACAATTCCTTTCGCTTCCCCTCGTTCGTACCGCTCTTGCTCGGGGAATCCAGCTGCCGGTTCCCTTCCCAGACACACACACACTCACCACACTCCGGGATCCCGACCCCGTCCAGACGGATCCCCGTTATACCCACGCGTCCCACGTCCCGCGTCTTCGTCCGGACTCTGTGCATAGAATTTAAGGGGTCGACCGGTCTCCCTTTTGCTTATTGCTTTAATTTTAGGTTCGTCGGTGCAATTGAGGCAGGAACCGGCCCCCCCGGGCCGCTAAACCTTTGAGCGGGGCGCCTCCCGGAAGTGCCGAGAATCCGTCCTACAGATTGCATCCGAGTCACGGGCACCAAATTGTTATAAATTCACTCGAGAGAGTGTTAAAGTTTAATAAAGGGAAGTTTTATTAATTATAGCAAGCAAGCAATAAGCAAAAGACAGCGCTGGACTGCCAGGAAGCGATCCCGCTTTGCCGCGGCCGTGCTTCTGTTTTTCGTGTGTCTCCTTTTAATCAGTCCGGCTCTCCGGGCTCTCCTGTGACGTGTCCTTCCTCGGGTCTTTCTGCACATGCGCCTTCATCGGTCTAGGGGTCCGATCGTTCGGTCTTTACCTTATCTTCCTTTAACCTTTCTTCACTGTTCTCTGTAAAGGCTTAGCTCAGTAATTTTTTGGAATGCAAGGAATCTTAGCAAGGACATGATAAACGTCAGTAGCTATTCAAGCATCAGTTACTATGCATACGTAAGTAACTATCGTAAGTAAGTAAGGGGTAAGTTACAATCTTGATTTTACAGAACATAACATTACAGGATATCATATCTGTATGTTTAGTCGAACAAAAGGGTCTCTGTTTATCACACTATTCCCATCCTTTCCAAGTTTGGACCAGTACATGAGCTAACTTTCTTATTCCTTTTGTTATTTGTTTTACCACCTTTCCATTGTCATCTATTTGCAAACAGCAGTTTGAGTCATTAAATTTTCCACACACTCCCCCTTCTTCTACTAATAAATAGTCTAATACCATCCCATGTTGAAATATTGCATTTTTCATCTGAGTAGACTGGTCAGCAAGAAGGTCGAGAGCTGTAGCTGTCTGATTGATTATTATTTCAAAGACAGCTTGCAACCTAATTATCCAATTTAAATTATAAATGGGTTCTCTGGCACCTGATATTCATTCAAGTGGTCATTCATCTTTGCCTCACTGTTTTACAGCCTTAAGGAGGGCAGCTGGGGGTCCAACAATTTAAACCCAAAGATAAAGTCCAGTCACAAATGCTCTTTCCCACATATATGCTTCTTGTTCTATTTAGACAATATATGCCTCTTTCAGAAGAATGAAGCTGCCATGGATTTCCTTATTTGTCTCAAAATCTTGTTCTATTATGTACTTCACTCAGGGTACTAACTTACCATTTAGGCTCCACCGGGCTGGCCACCCATGGCCAGTTTTCAGATCTCTCTGGCTCTCTGCAGACTCAACAATTGCTAAGGTCAAAGGTTTTGCTACTTCTTTTCCTAAGATTAAAAAAAATAATTTTCCCACTTTTGGCCCCACTTAACTGACAATATAAAGGTAAAATTATTAAGAGAAACATTCTAATAGTGTAATAATCTAATTTCTTAACCTAATTTTCACTTTCATGTTGTCTTCCACACCACCTGTGGCAAGTGAAAGCACAGAAACAGCTTATCATAAAGAAAGCAGTGACAGCATGGATTGGCACCCAGTGTCAGGAGATTTGAGAGTAGGGATGCCCATACAGACTATTTTAGCAGGCAGTCTGTGAGTAGGCACTCGGGGCTTCCCCAGATGTCAACACACCTACTGTTCCGTTCCACTCCTGCAGAGTGTCAGTCACGGCTTCCCATTCTTCTCTTCCAGCTGAGATGTCCAAATCTCTGGAGCTTTAGAAATGGTGACCCGCATGTGATGGGTCCACCCATGTTCAGCTGTCTTGATGGCTGTTTCTATGGTTAGCAACACTTGAAAATGTCCAAGCCACTTAGCTACCAGTGATGCTTCTTTCCACTCTTTAACTAGGACTTAGTCTCCTGGTTCTCACTTGTCCAAATGTAGGGTCTGTGACAGCTCAGTTTCCTGTCAAAGAGATTTCACAAGAGACAGTATCCAGGCCACAAACTGTTCTAAATATACATCACTTTACTCCTGTCCCAGGCTGAGAATTACAAGGATAAGGAATTCTAAACATCAGTTCGAAGGGAGATAGTTGAATATCTCTCTTGGTTCTGGTTCTTACTCTTGCTAAAGCTAGTGTCAAGAGCCACACCCATGGCATTTTTGTTTCTATCACCAGCTTCAGAAGATGCTTCTTTATTTCCCCATTTATCTTTTCAACTTGGCCTGATCTTGTTCTAAAAAAAATATTTTAATAATTGACCTTGTAGTTGCAGAAACGCCTGGGAATACTTTTGGCTACTCGTAACTGACATGCTATTACTAAAAGATATTTCAATCTTACCACTAGTGTCATTCCAGTGAAATCTACCTGGTATCTCTGGAAGGGAGGGTACCGACCAAAGCCTTCTCCCTCTGGCAAGTTTCTTTGTAACTCTGTTATTTGTTTTAGCACAAATCAAACAAACCCTAAAAGCTCGCTTTGCCAGAGCAAAAAGACCCACAGCAGCACACGTTTTGAGGAAGGTCTCTGTCATCTCTCGGGAGTCTCGGCACCTCCTCCATGAAGCTGCTTCAACAACTGCAAGGCCAGAGCTCTCGGCATCTACTGCTCACCACCCCTTGCAAACCAACCACACCCCTTTTCCTCTGCCCCACTCTCCACAACTATCTCAAGTTTTTCCAGTGGAAAAGACAACCTTTCTGGCAAGGGGGCAGTCACTGGGAGCAAGGGAAGTATCCCAGAAACCTCCGTCAACAATGCAGATTTTTGAGCTTCTCCAACAGCCAGTCTGCTTCTCCTTGCCTCTTTTGAGCACCCTGCCTGGTGCCTTCTAATGTGTATTATTGCTACCTTTTTTGGCAAGTTCACCACCTCAAATAGGTGGGACATTAAGTTCTCATGAGCTAATGTCTTTCTTCTGCAGGTTAATAAACCTTTTTCTTCCCATAGTTTCTCAAATGCATGTATCACCCCATATGCATATTTAGAATCAGTAAAAACATTTACTGTCTTGTCTCGGTATAATTCACAGGCTCTCACAAGCGCATACAGCTCGGCTGTCTGGGCTGACCAGGTGGGTGGTAATCTTCCTCCTTCCTTTAATTGCTTCCCATTCACAACAGAGTATCCTGTAAATCGTCTTCCTTCTATCACCCTTGAAGACTCATCAATAAACACATTTTCTTCTTCAGGCCATGGAATGTCTCGAAAATCATTCCTTGCCCTAGTCTGCAGATCTATTACTTGAATACAGTCATGGAATTTGCCTTGGCTCCCCTCTTCAGGGCCATTCAAACAGGAGGCTGGGTTAAAACTTTCCCTGCTTTTAAATTCTAAATCTTCCTGTTCTAATAAACAAGACTCATATTGCAATAACGAAGAGCTGGCCATCCACTTAGAGGCTCTCTTAGTTAACAAAGCTTTAATCAGATGTGAAACTTTAACAATCAGATACCTTCCCCTTGTCAGCTTTCAGGCCTCAGCCACCATCAGAGCTGTGGCTGCACAGTTCTGCAGACAATGGGGCCAGCCTCTGGCCACTGGCTCTAACATTTTAGAAAAATAGGCAAAGGGTCTCTGTGTTCCCCCATGCTCCTGAACCAAAATTCCTTTTGCATGACCCTGTTTAACATCCATGTATAATTCAAATTCCCTTTCTGTGTCTGGAAGAGCTAGGACTGGGGCATTAACCAATTTGTCTTTTAATTTTTTTTTTAAAGCTTTTTTCTCCTTCTGGTGTCCATACTACAACATTAGGACTGTCTTGTGTTAAAAAGCCATATAAAGGTCTGGCCACAACAGAAAAGTCTTCTATCCATACTCGGAAGTATCCCACCAACCTTAACAAGTGTCATAACTCCCTTTTTGTTTGGGGTAAGGGTACTTGTAGAATTCCTTGTATTCTTTCTGGATCAATACACCGTAACCTTCCAGTTAAAATATGTCGCAAATATTTGACCTTTTTCTCTACCAATTGTGCTTTCTTTTCGGACACTCCAAGTCCTTTTTTTTAGCAAGAAACTTAAGCAGTTTCACAGTAGCTCTTTCAACCATCTCCTCCTGTTCCCCTGATAACAGCAAATCATCTACATACTGCAACAACTTAACTCCTGAGGGTGGAGCAAACTCTCCTAACATTTTTCTTCTGCGAAGTTTGCTCAAACAAAACAGGTGACTTTGTATAAACATGATCTAGTTCAGCAGCAAGTAATGCTACTCCTTCAAGCTAATTACATCACATTTCTTCATATTTTAGTAACTAACCACTCCCCATCTCGATTTTTGCATCAAGTCCATCCTAGGCTTAGGGAGGTGACTAACAAATTAACTTCCATTAAGGAAACTCTAATATTTATAACATTTTATAACCTTTAACATTTAAAACTTTTATTAAGGAAAGAAAACAAAATACTTTCCTTTAAAGTTTTCTCATAACTTCCACAGAGGAAGTGCATGACAAATACCCAGGCCTTCCATAGGACACTATTTTCACAAGGTTGCAGTTAGAGAATTTGCTTTAGGTCCACAACAAACCACAGACTGGTGGGGGTGTACCCCACAAGGTATGAGTTCCAGCATTGGCTTCATAACTGAAACTTGCCAATTCTGGCTTTTTGCAACAAAACATGCAAAAAGATGAGGGGTGTGGTCCCCTCCAAACTGGAGCCATTCTGCACAAAACCTCATGTGGACAAATGAATTAAATCCCCAAATTAATTTACTAAAATTTTTACAATTCTTTCAGAGAAAGATGTGTTCAGACTTCTGAGCCCACAGAAGAAACCATAATTTTCACAACTCCTTTGAACGATCAAAAAAATTCTTTAGACAATTTTTCCCCTTCGGGGATAAAAATTAAAGTGAATCGAGAGGTCTTTCTTTTTACTAAGACACACACCTCTCCTCGATCCAGACCCACTTTTAAAAGTTGACAACGGCTCCAGGTTGGTGGACATAATGAGAGCCTTTGACACTCTTAACAATCCATTTCCCTTATCTTCTGGACTTTCTTGTTGATATATTTTATATATTAGTAAAGGCCTGTCTGCACAAACCAGTCTTTGAAATAAGTCGTGATATTAAAGGCTGAAGTCCTTGAAGCCCTCCTGCAGAAGAGAGAGTAAAGCAAAACAATATCCTTGTGTGTAGGAGAAAAAATGTAGACCTGTGTGTATTAGCCAATAGTAACTTGTTTAGCCCGCAGACCCTATAAAACCCTATATAAGTGTGCTAAAGAAAAAAATAAGCGGCGTTCACTTTTACTTCTGTGAAGCGTCATGAATAAGCTGGCGGTCTTTCAATATTTGGCACTTCGACCAGGGACCTCCTGCGGGCAGGGGGGCTTTGGAGCCGGCGGAGCGGATCTGGGCGCGGGAGACCGGATAGGCAGCCTGAGTGCGGTGAGACGCAGCACAGTTGGATGTGGAAATTCTGGTTGCTGGGGGAGAGCGAGGTCCAGAGGCGTAGTAGAGGGGTCACGACCTTCCTCCCCGTCCTTTGCCGCTAGCATAGAAGTGGAATTTGCGGGGGCGAAAAACTGCTTCTTTGTATTCTCATTAAACGAGGCGAAGCAGCCCGGGAAAAAGACCTGGATATGCTCATTATATGGGCTAATTGTCATGGGCATTTGGCAGTGCCCTCACTGCTCTTTGCAGTGAAGGAACAAACTGATATTCTTTGAAATTTAAAAAAAAAAAAAAGGTGTTTAAAACTGCGCTCTCACTCACGGTGAGAGACTTCTCCAGGGTCAAGCTGTTCAAGTATAAGCAATTTATTATAAGGGTAAAAAGAGGGAGAGACCCGTGTCCGCCACCAGCCTCGGCATTCACGTGGTCAGGGGGAGGAGGGAGAGACAGGGCAGAGCAGGGGAGGAGAGGTTGGAAAAGGGGAGGGAGGGAGGAAGAGAGCGAGGCTCTTGTTACAATCCATTATATGCTAAGCTATAGTGAATATTCTAATTCTTAGTAACCAATCACCATGAGACATACCCACTAAAGAATTTACATACAGCCTATGCGCTTCCCTATATTAACATACAGTGTTGCATTTTAGACTCTACAAAGCTTTACAAGTTCTTTCTTTGCTTCTTTACATTTCGACTTTCTATCAGCAGAAGGACATTGTTTTGTCATCAGGGATTCTCCTTTAACTGGCTAGGCTATTGTTCTTTGGTCATATAGTAACCAGTACTCTGTATCTTATGACTCAAAGCAGGCTTTCATTTCTATCTCTATTCTAGTCCTCATACCTTCAGAATCTTTCATTAAACAATCATATTCACAAGGTTTCCCTGATTCATCCTCCCCAACAACTTTTAACCCTACAATCTTATTTAAGTTCCAATTTTACCACCCTGGAAGAAAAGAAGCCAAATTTAGATTGGTTTCCACCCGAACCAGGGGGACATGGGGGAGCACTGAGGTGTTCGCAGAGAACAAAGGCACCCTGGGGGCAGAGGCAGCGCAAGAAAAGTTCCAAGGCCATGCTGATAAGCTGCAATGATCGCCGTTGTTAGCACCTGGCCGTGAGAGACTTCTCGTGTAACATCGCCTGCTTTTGTAAAAATCGTGCCCTTTTTTCCTGGATCTGCAAAGAGCAAGAGAGAAATTTAGAGAAAAAACTGTATGTGTTAAAGTTAACTTTTTGGGTTTTTTTTTCCTTTCTGTCCGTTTTTCCTCTCTGTAAGAGTATGTGGAGAATGTGAAGAAAGATAAGAGCAGAGCTGCAGCAGCAGCAGGGCGGGAAGTCCACTCTAAGAAAAAGCATCGGGATAATACCCAGTTTGTTAAAAAGTCATGATTTATTGGGTTTTCAAAATGTTTTTATATACCCTTTTAGAGGTAATTTTGTGTTTTAAGTAATTATGAGTTTATGCAGTTGCAGTTTTTAGAGTTTTACTAGAGAAATTATTGTGATTCTTTGAAAGTTTAAAAAAAAAAAAAGGTGTTTAAAGTGAATATTAACAGAAGTTGCCTTGCAATAATTGGTTTTAAAACCTAAGGTTAAAATATGGTATGATTTACAGCTAGTAGGAAAGCCTTCAAATTAAGATTATCTACAGAAGAGATTTGTGGTTTAAAAAATAATTACTTAAGAGAACTTTACTGTACAAGACAAAGTTAAGTTAAAGCATATATTATCTATTTGGTTGTTTTTTCCACAATTTTAATAAAGTAATTTCAATGTGAGTCCTTTTGTTATAAAAGATACGCATAACAGCATAAATACCAATTTGGACTTCAGCTTTTAATTAAGAATTGGACTTAATGTTTCTGAAAAGTGCTACAAAACCTGAATGGCAACTTGCCAAATCCTATGTGTCCTAGTTTAGGGCAAATTAGGGAGGAAAACTCTAAATGGGGATTTCCCCAGGGAAATGCCCCTCCCTACCAACTGGTCCGGGAAAGGGAAAAAAAAAAAAATTCCTTGGAGAGAAGTGGAAAAAGCTGTTTATTTAACAGAAATTTGAATAATATTAAATAATAAAACCTCTTGCTGTTCAATGGGATGGGAAGTTTTGGAAGAAAAGTCCTTTTCATGTGGTGTAGCTCGGCTTGCTCAGGTTCTTATCAGTTCCTCCGGTGCTGGAAAGTGCCGAGGCCCAGTCCCCGGTGGGCCACAGGCGTGAGCTCCCGGGGTTTGGCTGGGTGTTCAGTCCAGAGCAGGCTTGCACAGATCCAAGAAAAGGAGAAAACAAAGGTCCAGGGACCTCCTCTGCCTCAGCTAGCTAAAACTAACTAAAAGCCAGAGAGAAGCTCTGTCCCGCTGTCTGTCCATGCTGCAGACACTCACAGTCCAGCAGCGAGATGTGTGGGAGTGATGTTTTTCTTTAACACAAACCGCGCGCTTCTTCTTCCCCTTCTCTTGCTCTCAAAGCCAGCCTTAAAGGTGCAGAACTTAATATATAACATAAACCAGACAATTGGGGATATCAGTATCATAAAGTCACCCCAGGACACTGTGCTGTTGTGGCTTTTCTCTAGAAAAACTGCACTTTAAAATCCCAACCAATTTAACCATATACTAGGCAAATTCCTATTATGAATAAGTATTTTTAGTAACATTTGCAGTTATTGTGAGTTATTCTCAAAGCTAGATGACATAGAATTGTGATGCATTTCTTACATTTTTATAATCTTTATAGTGAATCCATGTTATTGTTATATTGTGTTTAAAAGGTATATATCAAACTTTTAGCTGCTTTTTGTAGTAACAGAATAAG
Organism: Poecile atricapillus; assembly: GCF_030490865.1. NCBI lineage: Eukaryota > Metazoa > Chordata > Aves > Passeriformes > Paridae > Poecile > Poecile atricapillus. Next base: position 98,015,753 of record NC_081288.1, on the reverse strand, counting down.
ATTATGTTTTTATTTAATATAGATTTAGTGTTAATAGAATTAAGAATAGTCAAGTTTTATTATGTTTAGGCTTGAATGTTTTTAAGTTAAATTTTATAACTTGGATATTCTTTTAAGGTTAAGCTTTGTTATTTTCTTTTGTCATAAATAATTATTGATAGGTTTAAATATAGTTTAATTTAAATTGTTTTATGTTTTATTGGAGATACTTGTCTAAACTGCAAAGTATAGTTATTTTCCTAGAGAGAGGAAGATAGCTACAACTGAAACAGCTGTGACAGAACGCTGATGAACACCTGCTTGTGGATAGAAGTGAATGCAGTCTGTGACACCTTTGACTTCATCGGGAGTTCTATTGGTTGTTGCAATCTCTGCAGTTTTTGTTTGTTATAGCTTTCTTATTTTTCAGTGTTTCCAGAATTTTAAGAAGATGTACCATTGCTGAGGATCAGCTGCCATGGGAGAGAGTTCAGATTAAACCAACTGCTGCATGGTTTAATTGGTCTGGTACCTAAGGCTTCTGGTCATTTGCTTTGTACAAATGCATTTTAACAGTTTGCTGTGCTGTAAGCATCTCATAGCTGCTGCTATTGAGAACCTTGTTTTAGAAATATGTTAAAAAGCATCTTTCCAGTTTAAAGCCTAGGCCCTGGCCAAGCCTTGACTTTACCTGGTTGGAATGTTTGCCAACAGATCCAGATGTTTTCTGTACCAAATCAGTATTTGAGTCACTTTTTGACTCAGCAATTTGACCCTATTAATATGACAGCTGGAACAATTTTGAAGTGGGCTTGGAGAATCATTTCCGGAGGTGGTTATCGAATTCTTCACTGATTTTTTTTTTTGTTTCTGTTTGTTTGCTAACTATGGGATGCTGGTGCAGTGTTTTAGTAATTAATAGCAATTTTATATTATATACCCTATTAATAATGTTTAAGATTTAATTGATTTTTAACTGGTATAAGTTCTTATTAATTGTGTATATGGTTTTGTGTTGATGTTGTTGCTTATAACAGAAGTACATCTCATTTTTACTTTTTAAATTTAAAGAAAAGAACAAAAACGGGGGAAATTGATGCCCTAAAAGCATTTAATTAGTGTAATTCATTAACTTCAAGGAGAGAAGTGTCTGTGTTTTGTTGGCAGGTTCAAAAAGGTCACCTGTTCATCTGACCAGACTGTCTGCCTCTGAACACATGAGATCTAGTGAACAGAGGAGTCACCACACAGCCTTAGTACTCCAGACATGGTTCAGAAGTGGACCTGTCAGGACACAGTTGTGTCTGAACACTACACAGACAGTTTACCAACAGAAATTTTATGTTGTTATTATGATGTTGTGTCTCTACCAATTTTTCAGTTATCTTCTGTTTTAGGATTTAGAAGGATCTGAAGAACAACCTGAACATCAAAGCCCTCAGTCACCGATCAGCTGCCAGCTGACATCACGGGAGCAGTGAACGTTCCAGGACTGAATCGTGTTAGAGAAATTCTGTAGATCTAAGAAAAGTGTAGAGACTCCGTCTAATTGTATATAAAGCAAACTGTAGTTGTGTGTTTACCCTTTCAGCAAATTGCTTTCATGCTTAGACTACATATACCAGAGCACGTGTGTTAAAAGTAGTTAGACAATAGTTTAAGATAAAGAGTTTAGCCTGTGTAGTAATTGTTATGTTAGTATAAAGTATAAGTATTCCCCCTTCAAGAGGTAGTGTAAGCATCTTTGAAAGTTCATTTAACGTTAAAGTTTTAGCTGTGAGTTTGCAAATATGATGTCATTTACATGGAACCAACTTCTTATGGTAATTGTGTTGTGTATAGTCCTGACCAACTGTCTGCTAACTAACATCCAAAAGCGACAGAACATATGGGTCACTCTGGCACATTGAACTGGCCAAAGGTCAGTGTGTCTGAGCCTAGCCACACCTGGAGATCCTTTTTACACCTGTCTCATAGGAGTCCCTGAATGGGATCCTCCAGCATTTAAAGCTTTAGTTAGTAATGAGACTCGACTGAATCGATTGGCAATGTTGCAAGAGTGCAGTCGCACTGTTGGCTTCACATTAAGACAACTTGAAGCCCTTGGCAAGCAAAAATTATCCAAGTTCTTAATGTTACTATAGGGCCCCCAGAAGAATTGGACTTGTTAGGTTCCACCAATACCTCAGGTGGATGGATAATGTTTGAACCCCCAACAAAAAGTCATTCCAACAAAGTAATGCAGCACTGAGCTGCAGTCAACCCTATAGCTGATCTCGTTACTACCATTGAAAGTAAAGCCTTTAATTGTGATGCAATCTCACAGGACAATTACCAAAGTGATTACCTAGTTCCATATTCCTAATCTGTGGAGATAGAGCATGGAATGGGATTCCTGCTAATCTACATAGAGGACCCTGTTATCTGGCGAAACTTACTTGGTTCCATCCAAGCTTACACCAATTGCTGAATGTAGCTGACAAAATGAAAAACATAACACAGTCAAAGGGAAGCCTGAATGAATTAAGGCTTAGCAACTCTAAAAAGGCTCTCTTGTTAGACTAAGAAAGAATTGAACTTAACATCCACAATGTTAAGTGAACTTTCAGCCAATGTGAGTAGTGTACGTCATGCAGTATTACAAAATCGAGCTGCAATTGACTTCTTGCTCTTAGCATAAAGACATGGGTGCGAGGAGTTTGAAGGCATGTGCTGCTTGAATCTTGCTGATCATTCAGCTTCCATCCATAAGCAACTACATCAGCTACAGGATGGGTTACATGCCCTGAAAGAAGATAGTGACCCCATTGGAAGTTGGTTCGCCAGCTGGGTTATCACTGGATGGTTGAGGTCTCTTGTGCTAGAAGGGGGATGGACTTTACTTATAATGTTAATCGGGATGACAGTCTAAGTTGTATGTTATCTTGTCTTCATAAGAGTATAGAATGAGTCACATCCAAAGCTTGGTTTGTGCAAAAAGAGAAAGAGGGAATTGTTGTTATATTTTATATATTAGTAAAGGCCTGTCTGCACAAACCAGTCTTTGAAATAAGTCGTGATATTAAAGGCTAAAGTCCTTTAAACCTTCCTGCAGAAGAGAGAATAAAGCAAAACAATATCCTTGTGTGTAGGAGAAAAAATGTAAACCTGTGTGTTTTAGCCAATAGTAACTTGCTTAGCCCGCAGACTCTGTAAAACCCTATATAAGTGTGCTGAAGATAGAAATAAGCGGCGTTCACTTTTACTTTTGCGAAGGGTCGTGAATAAGCTGGCGGTCTCTCAAGACTTTCTCGACAGTCCAGCTGTTTTTGGCTTTAGTGCAGACATTATCGTTTTCAGTGTCCTATGCTCTGAAGACAGCACACTGATTTTTCTCAGCCACTGTCTGGGTCAGGTCTCCCCTGCTGGGCAAAGAAAGCTTCTGCCACTTCTTTGTGGCCAATCCCGTCCCCTCTGTCCCAGGGGACCTCTTGGACCTTGCGGTTTTTCCCTCTTTGGCCTGAAAAAGACCATCACCTTTGCCTTTCTTCCTTGTGCTCACTCTATTTACTACACACTATATACCAGAACCAGTCCATGTCCTGATACATTGTCCAAACAGCTCCTCCCTGCTCCAGTGCTCCCGGCGGGCACGGCCGGCAGCACCACAGGCAGCCAGGGCATCCTTCAGCCTCAAAGGGCCGGCAGCTGCTGCTGCCCCTGCCCAGGGCCAGTGGGGTCAGGCACTGCCCAGTGCTGAGTCCCAGGAGCCCCACAGGCCCCCAGCCTGTGCTCCTGGTCCTGCACCTCGACTCCTGGTCTTTGCCTCAACTATATCTCACCACACTCCCCATTAACTAATTTTGTTCCAACACACCAACACAGTCCATCCATCCCCTGTTGTCAAAGACTCTTTGGTGACTCCCCTTATTGCCCCCTCACCCCCGGCATGGATTCTCGAGATCCCTTCTAGTTCTAGGGGGTGATATGATATGCTGCTTCCTTACCCCTACACCACTGCTATTTTCAGGTGGAGCTGTAGGAACAGCATTTCCCTGATCCCTTTGCTCTGGAAGGTGAGGATACAGGGACCTGCAGCTGGCCTTGGGTCTGATGGTAACACCGGAGGACAAGACAGGGAAAGGTGCTGAAAAACATTTTAAACTTCACTGTTTTCTTCTTCCCTCCCTTTTTCCTATTCTTTTTTTTTCTTAACACATAGATTTCTCTTGTTGTTTGTTTAAACCATATCAATCCACATTCCCTTTCAATCCATCTTTTCCAATTCTCCTCTAGATACCTTCACAGAACTCAACACAAATGAATTCTGTTTTCTAAGGTGGCCATATAAGTCCATTTGGCAACTTATACTCTGGCCATACATAATAACAATATTTTATCACTATCTCCATAGTTACCTCTGTTTGAATGCGTAATCTGTCACAAGATTTCAGCATTCTCCCCAAGGGACTCCTGGGGGTATTACGGGATCGTCATCCCTTTTGCGGAGACCCCTTCCCAGCTGTACCCTTGCAACCCTCCATGGGTGCCCTGTTTAGCCTGTGCTACCCTCCCTGGGTGCCCTCCCAAGCTTCCTCCCCGAAGATCCCATTTTACTCACTGGTGAGATTTTCAGTGGTCCTTCCCTGTGGACTCTTCACGGACCCCTCTGTTCCACCATTCGTCTGTCTCCTGGGCAGTGTTGGGAACCCAATCGATCGCCTGGTGCTGGACGCCACCAAGGGGAGCTGATCACCGAAACTGGGTGAGGCACGCCTTCAGCTCCACTCGCTGCCTGCCGCCCTGGATGGTGGAAATATCCTGGACCGAGCCCCCAAAAATTGTCAGGAAAATTAATCCACAAACACCAGAGGTTTCTGTCCAAAAAGGAGACAGAGGAGTCCTTTTACTTTATTCAAATAAAGGGAGAGGCCATGGGGCATTCCCCTGGGGTCTCTCAAATTTTTGGAGGGCGCAGCCTCCTTTTTTTTTTTTCCTGGCAGTATGTCCCTTCTCTCTTTCCCCATAGGCTGAGGTACTTGAGAGGTACAGACTTCCTGGAATGCCTGATACCTGGGATACCTTCCCCCCCAAATTCATAATCCTTTCTTAATTCTTAGCTGTCATGGTTTTAAAGCAGTAACTAAAAAATTACTTATTTCCTGCTGTGAGATATGGATTAGAGCAAGAGCAAAACAGGCTTAGAACTTAAAAAGGAATAAAGAAAGTTTATTAACAATCTACAAGAATAAGAACACCAGAATAAATATCCAGAAAACCCTTTTTATCCCCTACTACCCACCATTCCCTTGTTCACATGACAACCTAGAGGCAAAAAAACTTTGGTGTTTAAAACAGTCTCAATTTTTGCTAGTCTTTTCATCAGCCTTTGTAGAGAAACAGAAGTCGTCTTCTGCTAATCTATGGAGTTTCTCACAAGAAAGCTACTTCTGTTATAGCTTTCTATTTTTCTGATGCCAGCTGCCCAGAAATCCTGTCATCAGTTCACTCCTCTCATTTCACATCACTCTGAGGTGTGTATGGGCCAATGAGTCTAGGGATGTCATTTTAAGGATGAGTTATTCAAAGGCAAAAGTCTTCTTCATCTGTTTCTGTGAGCTCTACTGGAAAACAGTTTTCTCATTGCCCCCCATGGCTTCAAATTTTTGCTTCACTCTGTTCCAGCACTTCACTGCATCACAATTACTCTACTTTTTACTCAAAATCCACACTTTGAACACTCTATTCCTCCCTATATACTCTGTCATGAATTAAAGGAGTTTTTTCAAGACCTTATTGTCCATCTCCATAGCTTTAACAGAAAAATATTTCAGCTTATAAAGCATCTCCTTATTCTCTACCTTTTCTGAAGCTTCTTTTCTTTCCTGTCTCTGGTAGTTTATAAAGTCTCTTTACATGTTGATTACTCTCTTTTTTCTCTGTGGATAAAAGGATTAATCTGCAAGTCTCATCTGGGTAATGAAAGGGTTAAAATCTTGCCCAGGCTTTAGATAGTTCTGTGATCTCTGCTGGAGCAGCAGCTGGAGCTGTCTTCGATAGAAGATTCTTCATGGCTGCTCTGGAGAGTGTGGTCACTGTCTCAGCCTGCCGCAGGTCCAGAGCTTTTTTTTCCTTTCTTTACTCGGCAGTCTCTGGTGAATTCCGCCATGGCGAAAACTGCAGCCAAGCCAGGAACTGGCCTGGCCTGGCCAGAGCTAGGGGCAAGCCCCCGCAGGCCCCCATTTCACAGGCTGGGAGCCGCTGGGCCCAGCCCAGCCCAGCCCCTGCCCGGGCCGCATGGCCGGGCAGGGAACGGGAGGCCAGCCGGAGCTCTGTTACCTTTCACAGCCAGGAAAACAAAGAGGACAAATGTGCCCTGACTTTACATCTTAAGGAGGTGTTTACAAGTTGACTTAACTTTTTAATGGTCAAAACTGCTGTCAGTTCTTAGAAATGACTGATAATTGGTCAGGAGGAAAGACTCCCATCAGCCACCAGCAGTTTCAACTTCCCTAGCTCCCAAAGCTTTCTTAAAGGTAAAGTCACCCCATGACATTTACTCTTGTGGAATTCATGGTGCTCTTTCAGTGCCTCTTTCATCTTTCAGTGGAATCTATCCTATTGTTTCTGTTGTCTCTCAGTGATAGTTGCATCTTATCAGCAGACCCATGGCTTGTTTGTAAAGACAAACCTGTCATTCCCCTCAAAGGTATTTCACTTTAATATAATAAGTGTAATGCTTTCATTATATACAGTCTTTTTAGCTTCTGAGTTTATACTTTATGTTCATCTTCAAATCTTGTCCTAGTTTAGGGCAAATTAGGGAGGAAAACTCCAAATGGGGATTTCCCCAGGGAAATGCCCCTCCTCACTTTCTGGTCCGGGAAAAGAAAGAAAAAAAAAAATTCTTTGGAGAGAAGTGGAAAAAGCTGTTTATTTAACAGAAATTGAGTAATATTAAATAATAATAAAACCTCTTGCTGTTCGATGGGATGGCAAGTCTAGGAAGAAAAGTCTTTTTCATGTGGTGAACGGCTCGCTCAGTTTCTTATCAGTCCCTCCGGCGGTGGAAAGTGCTGAGGCCCAGGCCCCGGTGGGCCACAGGCGTGAGCTCCCGGGGTTTGGCTGGGTGTTCAGTCCAGAGCAGGCTTGCACAGATCCAGGAAAAAAGGGAAAAACAAAGGTCCAGGGAACTCCTCTGCCTCAGCTAGCTAAAACTAACTAAAAGCCAGAGAGAAGCTCTGTCCCGCTGTCTGTCCATGCTGCAGACACCACAGTCCAGGAGCGAGATGTGTGGGAGTTATGTTTTCTTTAACACAAACTGCGGCTTCTTCTACCCCCTCTCTTGCTCTCAGAGCCAGTCTTAAAGGTGCAGAACTTAATATATAAAATAAACCAGACGATTGGGGATACCAGTATCATAAAGTCACCCCAAGACAAATCTACATTTGTCCTAAGTGTTGTTGCACACTGGAGGACTTAGAGGTGACAAATGCTGATGTGGATCTCTGTCCCGTGTCAGTGCCTTTATTATCTTCTGGTTCCAGGATAGTCTTTTCTTTATCTCTCCTTTCAGAACTGTATAGATTAACCAAATTGCTAAGAACACAATCAGTAGGATTATCAAACTCTCAATAATAGATTTGATCCATGAGCTCACATTCCTGTGGCAGCGGCCTCAGGGGAGACAAAGAGTTACATTGTCCCACCCCAAACCCCTTGTGAAGGACGGCCCAGGAGTTCTGATTGGGTTTGAGTCCCTGGGGGGTTCTCCCTTTCTGTGCTTCTACTGGTCCCTGACCCTGAACTTCACCCTCAAGGGTGGAGACGCTCGGGGGTTCTGTCCCTCAAAAACCCCTGCTGTGCCTCTGTTTGGAGCTCTCTGTTCTGGACCTGAGTTTTTTCCCATGCTGAATAAATGGTTTCATGAACTGGGAGCCCGTCTCGGTTGGTGTTTCATGCTGGTCCCCAGAATCCTGCTGCTTCCCTGGACGAGATCCTGAGGTTGCTGACTGCAACAAATCCTGAAGTAACTTTCCCTTTGCCCCCCGAAGTAATCCAGGCTAGCTCTGTCGAGGGGGGGGTCAGGGAGATTCTTCACGACCAAGAAAAAGACCAAGAAAGCGCTGCTTCTCCCTCCAGGGTAATGGAGGATGTTTATTCTGGCTGGCTTCCAGGGGGGAGAAGAGGCCGGGTTTCTCATTCCCAGACTTTTTCAAACCTTGGGAGAGGGGCGGGGAGACATATAACACCAACCAATGGGATAACATTTCAGGGACGGGGAGGGGAGGGGAGGGGAGGGGAGGGGAGGGGAGGGGAGGGGAAGGGAGGGGAGGGGAGGGGAGGGGAGGGGAGGGGAGGGGAGGGGAGGGGAGGGGAGGGGAGGGGAGGGGAGGGGAGGGGAGGGGAGGGGAGGGGAGGGGAGGGGAGGGGAGGGGAGGGGAGGGGAGGGGAGGGGAGGGGAGGGGAAAAACACATCACAGCTGCCTAGAAGGTTCACAGAGAAACTAAGTAACTCCCAGAAATATGCACTACCACATCTGCCCCTACTTTGATATATATAATTAAATGAAAGGTAACGAGCTTATGTGACTTACTGACCTGAAGTGGCCCACCAATTCCCATTTGCGGGCTGGTGAGGGTTACTCCGGTCTGTCAACTCTATATGGTTGACATCTGGGGTAGCTGAGACTAGCTTAACTATGCTTCTGTACAGTATTTTGCTTAGCACTCCAAACACTAACACCGTTAGCAAAACAATGACTAGCAGTGACAGAATAGTTTTCACTACTGAAGCCCACCACCCCGAGAGTCCCCAGTTTTTAAACAGTCCATTGAACCAGTCATCTGCTTCTTGCTTGACTTGTCCGATCATGCTTTTCATCTCGCGGAGCGTGGCATGGATGTTAGGAGCTTTCGATATCAGATTCATGCAGTAGAGACCCTCGAACTCCTGCCACTCGTGCCAGTGGAGCAACAGGAGAAAGTCTATTGCAGCACGATTTTGAAGTGTCGCCTGCCTGGTAATTTCCTCATCTTCTAGGAGGGCACTTATGGCATTAGATGTTAAATTTGCTTGTTTTACCACCCAGCATTCTAGGTGTCCCAATTCAACTAGGGCTTTGGCTGCAGCCACCCAAGGAAGGAAAATGGATGCAGCAATTATTTTTGATTTGGACCAATGGAAAATCTCTGAGTCACAATTTTCATCTAATTTTGTAACACTTCTCTTTTGAATTTTTTTGGTCAAATTGTTTTTATGGGTCCACTCGCCAATTAATGTTTGATTGGGCGCTAACAGTGATAGACGCCCTATGGTACACGGCCCTCCAAGAAGACAGGATGGAATTCCTGCCCATGCGCGATCCCCACAACTGAGGAACAGTCCTTTGGGGAGGTTTTTGGGATGTGTATGAACTGAGGAGTGCACTTTGATGTAGCTTAGCACACGGCACCACCTTTTTGCTGTGAACTCTTCTCGATGTTGTACTATATGGTGGAATGTTTTTTTATGAGTTGGAGGACTCACCCTGAAGTGTACACAGTATGATGCTGGGGAGGAACCCAGCAGCTCTAACTCCTGGGGTTCCTGGGTTGCCTTAGGAAAATGGGGTAGCCACTCTTCAACTGGGTTTCTCAACTCTGCTTCTACATGAGTGCTGTGTAGTTTATTACCTGCTTCAGGAGTCAGTGTACTAAAGCTGTGTGTGAATTCATCATGCTGCAAAGGAATTCCTACCAGGCAGGTAGACATAGGATTTTTCGCTGCTGCAGTCGATAGACATATGTTTTCTTGTTGGAGTGTTTGTGCCAGGGTCACCCAGATGTTCTGGCGTGGCTGTGGGACGATCCAGGCTGCTGTCAGGCTGCTCAGTGCGAGCAGGATGACAGCAGGGTTAAGGCTCATCATGGCTTTTAGTAATAGGTAGGTTATTTCTAAAAAAAAAAAAAGGAAACAGACATTTTTTAAAACATATTCACAGTTACAGTATGCAGGTCAGAGGCTAGAGAGGTTTCTTCTTGCTCTCTTCAGCGGCGTCTTCTCTTGGAAGCAACAGCCACTTGCTTCTCTTCTCTTCTTGCTGGTGCTGGATTCTTTGGAACAAAAGGTTTTACCCATTTCTGAGGAATCCATCAGGGGCCTGAAGGGGTGGATACACACGCGTAGCCACGCCCCCAGGTGACAAGTTCATAAGGGCCCTTGGTTTGCCAAGTTTCAGGGTCCCGGATTAAAACCAGTGGACGCTGTGACAATTTAAACTGATCACCACTGTTAAAATGCCGAGTCACAGGAGGATTCATGTTTTCAAATGAGCAGTTTAAGAAGTTAATGGTAAACAGAGCTTTACAGAGTTTCTGTTGTGGAGACATCCACACTGCCTCGCTACCTTGCCTGGCTAGGACTTGTTTGAGCGTCTGGTGGGTATGCTCGATTACAGCCTGACCTGTGTGGGAGTGGGGGATGCCAGTTTTATGTTCCACTCCCCACTGCTGGACAAATTCCAGGAACTCCTTGGATTTATACGCTGGGCCATTATCTGTTCTAATTTCTTTAGGGATTCCCAATATGGAAAAGGCCTGTACTAAATGTTGTTTAGCATGCACAGATTTTTCTCCTGCATGAGCAGAGGCATACACTGCTCCTGAGTATTTATCAATACTCACGTGTACATACTTAAGGCGACCAAAACTGGGGATGTGAGTGATATCTGTTTGCCACACCTCACAGCTTCCAAGGCCTCGGGGATTAACTCCGATGCCTAATGATGGCACTGCCTGGAGCAGACAATTGGGACAGGTGGCCACAATGGCTTTAGCCTGACCCCGTGTCAGCTGGAACTGACGAATCAGTCCTGGCACATTTTGATGGTATTGCTGGTGACTTATCTTTGCCTGTTGAAACACATCTGGGAGACATACCTTTTCAACTGGGGCAGCAAGGGAATCAGCCTTCCGGTTTCCCTCAGCGATTTCACCTGGCAATGGGGTGTGCGCCCTTATATGCATCACATAGAAAGGTTGTTCTCGATTTGAAATCAAATAAATCAGTTTTGAGAGCCGTCTAAAGAGATGTTCGTTCTCAGTGTCCTTGAGAACTGCCTGCTCTGCTCTGGACACCACTCCTGCTACGTAGGCTGAGTCTGTAACCAAACTAATCAGCTCTGAAAATTTCTCAAGGGCTCTCACGACTGCAGCTAGTTCAGCTATCTGGGGTGACCCCTCTACAAACTCAACATCAACTTCCCAAAGCTGAGTCTGTGGATTTCTCCAAGTCATCACCGAATTGTGGGATGTCCCATATGCATCAGTGAATACTGAGAGAGCTTTGAGTGGCCTCCGGCTCCTTTTTTCACGAGGAATGAGATGGAATTCCTCATGAAACAATTTGTGTGATGGTGCATGAACTGAAATTTGCTCACTATAGCTGTCCAGAGCTAACTGGAGGTTAGCATTGCTCTGCAGCAGATGCTCAAACATCTCTTTGATCAGTCTCTCATGGGAGTTTTTGCCTTCTCCAGAGAGCCTGACTGGGAGATGAATACACATAAAATCACAACCTGCCAGTTCCCGCAGCCTTACCCTGGCCTTTTGAATCAGCTGAGCCATCAGCTCTTGTGGCTTGGTGATAGTTTTGGGTCTTTGATAGGAGAGGAAGACCCACTATATGATTAAGAGTGGATCTCTCTGCCCCTCGGCGCATTGGAATATTAATCCATGTAGGTGTGGCAATTTCCCCAGGACAATAAATTTGAAAGGCAGCTCAGGCTTGAAGCGATGTGCCTGTCTTTCTGTCAAGGCCTTTTGTGCTTTTTCAATTGCAGTTTTTGCTTCTGGAGTCAGCTCCTTAGGAGACAGTAACTCTCTCCTTTCAATAAATTGAGTAGGGGACTCAGGTCCTCATTTGTGAGAACTAGCCAGGGTCTGACCCAGTTCAAGGACCCACACAGAGAATGGAGATCTGCTAGAGTTTTAGGATTACCAATAATTTCCAATTTTTGTGGAACAACAGTCCGTGCAGTTATTTCCAGGCCCAGGTATTTCCAAGGTGGCATCCTTTGAACTTTGTCTTCCTGCAATTGGAATCCAGCAGAGGTTAAAACTTTAACCACTAGGTCAAGGGTGTCTTTCAGTATGTTGTTATTGGGACAACATATTAAAATATAGTCCGTGTAATGCAAAATGATAGCCTCTCTCTTTTCAGCATGCGCTGAGGACAGCAATGACCCCACATACCACTGGCAGATGAAGGGGCTGGCTTTCATCCCCTGAGGTAATACTGTCCAGTGGTACCGTTTCATTGGAGCTCCCCGGTTAATTGTAGGAATGGAAAAGGCAAACCTTGGTGCATCCTCTGGGTGCAGGGGAATTTGAAAAAAACAATCTTTAATATCCAGTACTGCTAGTAACCAATTCTGTGGTAACATAGTTGGGGTTGGCATACCTAGTTGGAGAGACCCCATGTCCTGTATTTTTTTGTTTATTTCTCTTAAATCTTGAAGGAGGCACCATTTATCTTTCCCTGGCTTTTTTATTACAAACACCAGGGAATTCCAAGGGCTGGTTGTTTCTACTATGTGTCCTTTAGCCAATTCTTCTTCTACCAATTTTTTTAGTGCCCCGAGTTTTTGTTTGCTGAGAGGCCACTGGTTCACCCAAATTTGATCATTATCTAGCCAAGATAACTTTTGGACCGGACGCTCTACAGTGGCCTCTATCAAAAATCCTGAGGTATCTCAGGAATTGTTAATTTCACCCCCCACTGGGACATGGTGTCTCTCCCCGACAGTGGGCACTTGTAGTCAATAACAAAAGGTCGGACACTAGCTAACCGACCGTCCGGGCCTTCAATCTGGACGATATCTTTAGAGATTTTTCCCAGTTTCATCCCTTCAACACCCTGTATTTTTCCTGCCATCGGTTGTAGTTCCCAATGTGAGGGCCACACCTTCTCAGGTATCATGGTTACATCTGCCCCAGTATCAATTAACCCTTCTACATGGTGATGGTTTGATTTATGTGTTAAATTACACCCCATAATGGGCTTGTCTTCACCCACTACTTCTGCCCAGTAGAGTCCTGGTGCTTTGTCATCTACTGGGACTTCTGTTGGAACAGGGATCACCTGGGCTATTACCTGCCCTTTGTCTATATAGTAAGGTGGTTGGGGACACCTAGCTAAGAGAATGAGGTGTGTTAGTTCTCCTGTAATTGTCATGGGAGCCATCTCAATCTCTATTGGTGTGTGTGCTGTGTCTCCAATAACAAAATACCTACTATCCAGTCCAGCCAGGTCTTGTGAATTATCCTGCAAATCGACTCCAACGACAGTCCAGCGGTCAGATCTGAAACAAAAAGCTTTAGAAGTTACAAGTCTGAATCGCTTTTGCGGTTGCCAGACCTTATTAGGGAAACGTTTTTCACAATTATATTTTTGCAGTTTTTCACCCCCCTCCCCCCTTTTTATTAAAGGATAGAGATTTGTTTCCGCTTCATTTATGTCTGCGCACTGAGCGGGTAAGCGCTGAGACCTAAGTTTTTTGGCAAGCTGGTATCCGTGTGTTTCTGTTGTTTTAAAGGACAGTTTTTTGCAAAATGTCCCGGTTTTCTGCAGTGAAAACAAATTCGCTGTTGCTGGTCAGACGTCATCTGTTCACTCCTTGTCTCAAATGAAACTGCAGCAACAGGTCTATGGGTGATCCAGGGAGGTCTCTTTTCCTGTGAAAACATCTCTGCTTTCCTCGCACAGGCTTCTGCCATCTGTGCGAGTGTCGGAGGGGGGTCCATAGGCAAACCTAGAATGACTCTACAGCAAGATTCATTAGCATTTCTCTGAGCAATTTCCTTGATTAACTCTGCCTGTACCTGTTGGGTTTTCAAGCAAGGCAGGCGCCCTGGCCAGCTCCAGCACGGCGGCTATCCCCAGCCGATGGACCACAACCCACAGCATCAATGTGATGGATGGCATTAATGGCGATTTATTGCAGGCAAACTTAACATTTTATAGCCTGGGGTCACTGCGTTACTCCCATCTGCTTACATCACACTTAGGTGCTATTGGCTAATTGCAGGAGGTTTCACTATCCTAACAGAGAGGGGGGTCTGCTAACTTTCCGTAACATCCCGAAATCTTCAGATTGCAAGCCCTTAAACTACAACATGTACCACAGGGTCTTCTACCTGATGGGAGACTTGTTCTCTTAATTGGTCTAAGAATTGCAGGAATCCTTCTGAAGGCATTTGTTTTACATTAATATAACTGCCCTTAGTGTCAGCTATTGGTAGCTGGGTGAAAGCTTTTTCTGCAGCTGTAGTGATTTTATCTATCACATCCTTTGGCAATGCCATAGTTTGGTCCTCAGGTTTTTCCCATACTCCTTCACCACATAAATGCTCAAAAGTAATAGCATTATTTAATAAATCTACGTTTTGGTGATTGGTTTTTAATAATTCCACCAGTATGTTTTTTAGAAATCGTTTCCATGTGCTTTCTCATAAATCAAATTCAGATGGTATAAGCAAACACCTTAAAAGATCTTTAATATCTGTAGGAACTAAATCATTTGAGGTCAATGTTGTTTTAACAATGCTTTTAAATATATCACTATTACGACCAAATTCTCTTTGTACTTTGCAAATTTCCTTTTTGTCTTGGTATGAAAACAGCTTGTAATGCCGGTTCTGTGGTCTTGTTCCAGTAAAAGTTACTGGAGCAGTGCCGCGGCGGCGGAAAGCCCGGAGCACCGCGACTTCTCCAGAAGCAGCCTTGAGAAAGGCTGGCCCGAAGCGCATGTGAGCAGCTTCGAGCAGTTGAGTGATTCCAGCTCAGCTCAGTTTGGCCCGGCGGCAGCGGGCAGGCAACACAGGAAGTAGGGACGAGATAGCTGGTCCAGCGTTCCACCGAGGCACAAGCCTTTATTCAGGCAGAGCTCCAGTGAAGGGTTACAGTAACAGCGAATCTCCCGAACAGAGGAAAACCCGGGATATTTATGGGGAAGGAGAGGGGCGGGGGGAAGCCCGAGATACCTGTATCGGGGTGGGACAGCAGGGGAGAACACCAATGAAACACAACAGTTTAACATAACTAACTCAAAGACACCTGGGAGCGACACATTGTCTCTCTCACAGAGAAGTATCTCCTCTCCAGGGGAGAGCCAGGATCTCGGGCCCAGCGGGCTCCTCCGTACCCACAACTCCCACTTCTTTACTTATTAAAAAGGCATCCCCTAGAGAGTTAGCTGATAGCTTCTTAAAACATGAAAACATACTTAGGAAGATAATAACAATCAAGAAAACCCAACAAATGTTCTTGAGGACGGAGGCAACCTATCTCTCGAGTCCCCAGCTCACAAAAAGGTCTTCAAGCCACTGGGGCTCCTTTTCAGCCTGGAGTTTTTGGACTGCATGTTGGAGTCTCTGGATGCAGGCGTGGATGCCTTCACTGGGGCTGGAGAGGTTAACGCAGCACAAACCATCTGATTCCTCGCAGCCATGTCCATGGGCCAGGAGCAGAAAGTCTATGGCAGCTCAGTTTTGTAGCGTAGCATGCCTAACAGTCTCTTCATCTGTCAGGAGGTCACTCAGGACAGAGGAGGTCCAGTTGGCCTGCTTACCAAGCCAACACTCCAGGTGAGAAGGCTCACCAAGGGCTTTAGCAGCAGCCGCCCATGGCAAAAATGCTGGCATCACCACTCTCTTTGTGTAGGACTGATCTTTAATTTGGCTATTGCAATTTTCATCTAATTGGGTGAGATCTTTCTTTTGTCGGGCCAATTCATTCTTTTTCAGCCAATCATGTATTAGAGTTGAATTTGGAGTGAGGATGGTAAGCTGTCCAAGTGTGCAAGGACCTCCCCGGAGTCGGGAAGGGATTCCTGCCCACACTCTATCCCCACAGATCAAGAACACTCCCCGGGGCAGCACTCTGGGATAGCGAGAGGAGGTGGATCGTGTGCTGCTGGTGTAATTGCACCATTTGGACTGATTGTAAATTTTACTGTTGGGAGTCACATTTTTTCTTGATTTAATTGCCCTTTGGTATTTTGAGGCAGGCCATGCATTGGCTACTGGGTGATAATTAAAATTTATGCAATAGGTAGCTTTGGAGGATCCCAAAAGCTCTAATTCCTGGGGTTCCTCTGGTGCATGGGGCAAGATCTTTGTCCACTCATCCCAAATGTCTACCGGGTTGGGTTCTTTCCCTGTGAAAGGATGTTCATGGGGCTTTAAAGGAATCCCTACCAGGCAGGATGACAGAGGGTTGGTGGCGCTGCCCATGGACAAGCACATGTGGTCTTGTTGGAGCGTCTTTGCGAGGGTGATCCACACGTTCTCCTGGGGCTGTGCTACTAGCCAGACCTCTACAGCTGATGTTTTCAGGAGCATCCAGATAATCAGGAACATCAGGAACTCAAGGATGGTTTTGCTCTCCATTTTCTACAACAGGACATAAAATATTAGCTCTGATTTTTGGAGGGGGGGGAGCTATTTTCTTTCTCCCTTTCCTCTCCTGTCTCCTCCCTCTTTAAAAAAAAACAAAAACAAAACTGAAAAACCCCAAACAATTATAAGCAAGGTTATTCTGTGTGTTGGGGACACATGACCCGACACCAGCAGCAGCACAGAGGTGCACTTTGGTGCAAACTAACAATTTGGGCTAGGCAACGAGGGCAAGAAGGGGAAGGGAGTTAAGAAGACTTGTGTACTGTCACGGTGTCAGGCATGACGTTGGCAGTCGTCTCGTTGCGGTCCTGCTAGCAGGACGGTTTGGCTTCTGTCTGGTTGTTGGTCTGGTGGCAGGTCGGTTCGGTGGACTCCGACGACGTCTCCATTTCCAGGCTGCAGTGGGCTGCTGTTTTTCTGGACCTGTGTGGGTCTCAGGAGACTTTGAAAGTTCTGAATCTGGTGCAGGGTTTGTAGGGCCTAAATAAGGTTTCACATTTTTCCCTGGGAGCCACTTAGGTCCTGATGGTGTGGATACACACGCGTACCTTCTCCCCCAGGTAATCAGTGGGAAAGGTCCCAATGTCAGTTGTGATTCAGGATCCTTGATCAGCACTGGCGGCTTCTTTGTGAGTTTGGCATGAGTTGAATTAGAGAAGTGCCATATTACAGGGGGGTCAGGCTCTGTAGGTGAGCAATTTAGAAAGTTCATGACATATAGAGCCTTACAGAGCCTCTCAATGGGGGGAATGATTTCTGTTCCTCACCGCTGGTGATCAAGGACTCTTTTTAGGTTTTGGTGGGTTCTCTCTACTATTGATTGCCCTGTAGGGGAATGAGGAATGCCCGTGGTGTGTTTCACCCCCCACTCATTGAAAAAGTCTCTTAATTTGTGAGAGGTGTAAGCAGGTCCATTGTCTGTTTTAATTTGTTCTGGGACTCCCAGGGTAGCAAAAGCAAGGAGAAAATGTCAGATGGTGTGCTTGGCATTTTCTCCTGCATGGGCTGAGGCAAACACTGCACCAGAGAAGGTGTCTATGGAGACATGTACATATTTGACTCTCTTGAAGGACGGGACATGAGTGACATCAGTTTGCCATATCTGGCAGCTGTTCAGTCCTCGGGGGTTAACTCCGGAGTTAACGACTGGTATTTGGAACGATTGGCAATTAGGACAGGTGGCAACTATTGCTCTAGGTTGATCTCTGGGTAGTTTGAACATTCTCATCAGTGCAGGCACATTTTGGTGGAAGAACTGGTGGGACAATTTTGCTTGTGCGAAAATGTCAGGGACATTGGCTGCTCTAGCAGGCATGGCTAAGGCGTCTGCCCTCCTGTTTCCTTCGGCAATGGCACCTGGGAGGTCGGTGTGCACCCTCACATGCATGACATAGTAAGGTTGCTTTCTGTGGGAGATAAGATATACTAATTCAGAAAGCAATTGGTATAAATTTGGGTTAGAGACCTTTTTTAGAAACGCATGTTCTGCTCTCATAGCTATTCCAGCCACATAAGCCGAATCAGTCACCAGATTGAAAGGGTCTTGGAATTTCTCAAAAGCTCTGACAACGGCTGCTAACTCAGCAATCTGTGGTGATCCCTCGACCACTTGGACATCAGACTCCCATTTCTGTGTCCTGGGGTCCTTTCCAAGTCATGACTGACTTGTGGGATTTCCCTGAGCCATCTGTGAAAACTGTCAGGGCCTGGAGCGGTGTTTTGCTCTGTAATGATTTGGGGACCAAATTAAATGTGGTTTTGAAAAGTCAGTGGCCAGGTGGGTGTATAGAAATTTGGCCTGAATAGCTATCGAGAGCGAACTGAAGGCTCTCATTGGTTTGGAGCAAAGGCTCCAAACTTCCAGTTGCCAATGGGAGGAAGATGCAGGTGAACTCACAGGCTGCAAGAGTGCGGAGACGGACTCTAGCTCTTTTAATGAGTTCAGCCATGATTTCCTGCGGGGTGGTAATAGTCTTAGTGGGCTGATTATGTGTAAAAATCTACTCTATGATAAGGAGAGGATCCTTCAATGCCACGTCCCATTGAAAAATGAGCACGTGTAAGCGCGGGGCCTTACCCAGGATAACCAGCTGGAAGGGCAGGCTGGGCTCATAGCGGTGGGCTTGCCGCGAAGACAGGGCCTCCTGGACCTTGATGATGGATTCCCGAGCGTCTGGCGTGAGGGAGCGTGGTGAATCGAGGGCCTCGCTGCCACGAAGCAGGTTGAAGAGGGGTGCAAGGACTTCTGTTGTTACCCCAAGCAGAGGGCGTATCCAGTTGATGGACCCACAGAGCTGATGCAAGTCCCGCAGGGTCTTGGGGTCATCTTTGATGGTCAGCTGCTGGGGCACGACGGTCTGCTCACGGATCTGGAGTCCTAGGTAGGTCCAAGGGCAGGTGTGCTGGATCTTGTCTTCACGAATTTCAAATCCAGCGTCCTCGATTGTCTGGATAGTTTTTTGTAAAGTCCGGTGCAGATAGTCATCGTCAGCAGCACAAACCAGGATGTCATCCATGTAGTGGAGGATGACGGCATCTGGGAACAGGGTCCTCACAGGTGACAGAATGTGGGCCACGTACCATTGGCAGATGGTAGGAGAATTTTTCATCCCCTGAGGAAGGACTAGCCAATGGTATCTTTTTAAAGGTGCTTGTCTGTTTGGAGAGGGAACTGAGAATGCAAATCTGGGGGCGTCCTGAGGATGGAGTGGTATGTTGAAAAAACAGTCCTTGATGTCAATGACAGCCAGCTTCCAATACCGGGGGAGCATTGAAGGGGAGGGCATGCCAGGCTGGAGGGGTCCCATGTCCTCAATGACATCATTAATCTTTCGGAGGTCATGAAGGAGTCTCCACCTGTCTTTGCCTGGTTT
The DNA here is from genome assembly GCF_030490865.1 of Poecile atricapillus. Lineage (NCBI taxonomy): Eukaryota > Metazoa > Chordata > Aves > Passeriformes > Paridae > Poecile > Poecile atricapillus. Next base: position 97,996,482 of record NC_081288.1, on the reverse strand, counting down.
GCGTAGGACAAAGACAGGGGAGTTCCAAGGGTTATTGGACTCAGTGATGTGGCCCTTGGCAAGCTGCTCTTCTACAAGGGCTTCCAGTGCACGCAGTTTGGTCTCAGATAGGGGCCACTGATCAACCCACACTGGATGGTGCTGTTTCCAGGTGAGTTGAGGGATGGTAGGCATGGCGCGCTTCTCAGTGACCCCCACTAAAAATCCCTGCTGGGAATCTGCAGAGAAGCCCCCCATTGGGACAGGAGATCCCGTCCCCAGAGGGTGATTGGTGCTCTCACCACAAATGGCCTGATGGTTGCCATTTGTCCCTCAGGTCCTTTAATGTCAATATTCTGTTTGCTCCTCATGGAGGCTGTCATCCCTCCAATTCCTGAAATCATGCCTGCCACAGGTTGTAATTCCCAATTGTCTGGCCACTCGGAGCGGGCGATGATGGTAACATCTGCTCCAGTGTCTATCATTCCTGGACGCTGAATCCTTTCCCCATAACAAAACAGGCTATAGTCCACAATGGGTTTGCAGAAGCCCACAACCTGAGTCCACATAGCACTGGGGTTGAGGGGAACATGATCTGGGCAGTCACTAGGAAGTAAAAAGGCCTGTGCCACAAGAGTGTGTTCCTTTAAATAATAAGGAGGGTCTATGCAGGTTAGAGAGATGGAAATTTAATCTCCAGGGTATATAGTCTGGACTTCAGGAACAGTATGAATTTGTCCTGGACAGTTGGTAGGATCCCCAAGTATTAAGATATTAGAGGGACCGCCTGGTGGTCCACATTTCCCTATGGGGACTTTGTAAATACAGTCACCCTTCATATGTAAAGAGAGTCTAGTTACCAGTTGACGCCGGGTTCTCATCTGAAGCGCTCCACCTGCTGGGCTTAATATCGGCGTCCAAGTGGAGGCAGGATGGTGGGTTTGGCAGGAGGGGTGGAGTGGTGCGGCATTTGATTTGATGTCGAAGCGCGGGGCCATTCGGCGCTCTGCTTGAATTTTCCCGAATGCCAGTTCTGTCTGGGTAACCGTTGGTGGGCTGGCGGTTGTATAGAATGTCTCTCCGGACAGTCTTTGAAAAAATGTCCAGGCTCACCACAATTAAAACAACAATTTCTATTGGGGTCTGCAGCATAAGCTCCAGATATCACCTCTGCCACTCCTTTAGCCACTGCAAGTGCCACTGTATTCTCACTGGAGGCAGAGGAGTGTTTGGTGCAGGCTTTAACCATCTGATCTATGGTTGGTTCGGGGTCCAGTGGGAGGGCTCGCAAAACTGCTTTGCACTCTTGATTAGCATTGGCCATTGCTATTTTTACTAATAACTCTTTTTGTGCCTGAGGGCTCTCTATCTGCTTTTCAATGGCTACTTTTAACTTATCAATATACTTAATAAAAGACTCAGTTGTCCCTTGCTTAATATTGGTGAAGCACTGTGTTGGCACTTTATCATCAGGGGTGGTAAAAAGAGATATCTTGGCAGCATTAGCTATATCCTGTAAAGCTGCTTCAGGCAGGTCCCGGGCCTGATCTCGGGGCTTTTGGAAGTCTCTTTCTCCTGCTAATTGTTCTAAAGTAAAATTAGGTCTGTTAGCATCTCTTGCATAAACATCTGCCAATTGCTTTAAATGTTTCTTCCACTGCCTCTCCCACAACATGTATTCTGCTGGGGAGAGGAGGCAGTTCATAATATTCTTGATGTCATGCGGGACCATGACGTGGGCAGAGAAGGAGGCTTCCAGCATGTGTTTAAAAAAATGTGAACCCCTGCCATGTTCCTCGGCAGCTTTACAAAGTTCTTGCAGTTCCCTATAATGAAGGGATTCCCATGCAGCAACCTGTGCCCCTGTCCTGTCTCTCCTCATTATTACAGGAAAGGCAAGTATTTTCTGGGACAGAGCTGAGTTCCCCGCCCGTGTGGCTTCCTTCTGCACCTCAGCCCAGTGATCCTCATACTCAGAATCTGAATAAGAAGATTCACTGCTCTCATTTCCTAGTGGAGATGGGGCGCACTTGCTGGCACCGCCGGGCTGGCTCGGCTGTCTAGAGCTGGCCCTTTTGTGGCTGCGTGGGGAGGCTGGGGTGGCCCCGCTCCAGCTGGAGCCGTCCCGACTTCCGGGGCACTGGGTCCCTGGAGCAGGCGCGCCGCTGGGGGCGGGGCCCTCACACAAAGGGACAGGAGCGGGGCCCGCGACGGGGAGGGGTTTCCCGATGGATGGGGCAGGGCCCGACGCGGTTACACCCAATGACGCAGTGGGGGGGGAGGAGGAACAGGACGCGGCAGGAAGAGAAGGGGTGAAGGCGGGAAAACCGGGGTGGGAATGGGACAAAATGGCGGGGCTGGCCACACTGCCGGCGCCATCTGTGCTAACGCTAGGAACTGGGGGGGACACAACCGGGTGTGAGGGCATAGAAGAGAGGGTAGAGGAAAGACCCAGAGCGGCATGGCCACTGCTGCCTTGGTACGGGCAGAGAGACGGTGGGGGGGCATCAGAGAGACGGCAGCAGCTCTGTGCCCGGGGGCAATGTCCACCCCCCGACTGGCTCTCAGATAGGGAAAGGGGCTCGGGGACACTTGGAGGGGCTGACGGGGTTGGGGGGTTCAACTGGGGACCCAAAACTCTCTCTTCTTTTTTTCCCTCTTTTTCCAATGAGAAAATAATATTTTAAAACACAGGAAAAAACTTTGCAACAGAAAAATCCCCTTTAGCTTGAACTGTATATAACTTTCTCCCCACATTATCCCAAAAAATTCCTGATTTAGCAGAGTCCGAATTAATCTTGAAATGTTTAAAAACCCAATGAATAAATATTTTTAAATCCCCTTTAGAAAACTTAAAATTTCCCACTTCTAAGGTAGTTACAACTTGGATATAAAAGTCTCTCTCAGGCGGGGTCAGCCTCGAAATGGAGAGCTGGTTCCCCATCCTTTTTCACTCTCTACCCAGCAGTAAAACAGCAAAAAAAAAAAAAAAGACCGAAAAAAAAAAAAGGCCTTTCACGGGATACACTTGCAATTTCTCTTCAGCAGATGCCGGCGGGCGAAAATAAAGCTGCTGGGTAGGTGGTCACCTGGCGGCCAGTCCTCAGGGGCTTTCCCTTGCCCCAGATGGTCAGCGAGGGTCCCGGCCGCAGCCTCTTGGATCGCTTCTTGCTAGAACGCAAGGAAGCTTCCTCGAGGCATGGCGGCTCCAACGGCGGCTCGCCTCACAGCTACAGGTGCAGGCGGAAGCTTCTTCAGGGCTTCTTCAAAGCCCCACGGTCGGGTCACCAGTTGCCGCGGCGGCGGAAAGCCCGGAGCACCGCGACTTCTCCAGAAGCAGCCTTGAGAAAGGCTGGCCCGAAGCGCATGTGAGCAGCTTCGAGCAGTTGAGTGATTCCAGCTCAGCTCAGTTTGGCCCGGCGGCAGCGGGCAGGCAACACAGGAAGTAGGGACGAGATAGCTGGTCCAGCGTTCCACCGAGGCACAAGCCTTTATTCAGGCAGAGCTCCAGTGAAGGGTTACAGTAACAGCGAATCTCCCGAACAGAGGAAAACCCGGGATATTTATGGGGAAGGAGAGGGGCGGGGGGAAGCCCGAGATACCTGTATCGGGGTGGGACAGCAGGGGAGAACACCAATGAAACACAACAGTTTAACATAACTAACTCAAAGACCCCTGGGAGCGACACATTGTGTCTCTCTCACAGAGAAGTATCTCCTCTCCAGGGGAGAGCCAGGATCTCAGGCCCAGCGGGCTCCTCCGTACCCACAGAGCAGCAGTAGGGAAAAAAGCTGAGTCCCAATCTTTTTGTTCTCCATTCCCGGGAGTCGTATTGAAGCGGCAGGGGAGAGAGGTTTGACCTGCCTGGGAACCAGCAAGGCTCGTATTTCCCCATCCGGGGCGTCCCCCGGGGCCATCAGGGCAGAGCACAGCAGCAGAACCACACCTGCCTTTGGAATGTGGTGAGGCAACCTCACCTCCCTGCTCGTTCCCGGGCCCGCCCCCCGGACCGTGGGAACTGGGAGGGGCTCCACCCCTCACCCCCGTCCCGGCCCAGCCCCCAGCCCCGCCCCTGGCTCCCGCCCCATTTTCAGCCCCCGCCCCGACTCCTGCCCCGTCTCTGCCCCCCGCCCCGCCCCCCGCCTCGCCCCCATCCCGTTAGAAGCAGGCAGAGGGGAGGGGTTATGGGCAGGGAGAGGCTTGGGGGCGGGGACCTGTGGGAGGAAGGGGTTATGGGAGGGGTGGAAGGACAGCACATGGTCGGCGCCATGTTTGCTCGGCACATGTTCTTGAGTAAGTTCAGCCGAGCCCCCCCCTCCTTGCAGGGAGGATTTTAAGTTATGCTTTTTGGGGTTTTCTGCGGGGAGGAAAGGGTATGGGGAGGAGTTTTTGTCTGCCTGCACATGGCAGACGGGGTCGGTACAGTCTGGGGATTGTCTGAGCCCCGAGAGATAAGCATCCGGAACTCTCAAAGAATATGCCTCAGACGCACCCTCTGACCGGGGAGCCAAGGGAAGGGGGGGATGGGAGGGAGACAAAGGCTTTTGCCTCTGTAGAATTGCTTTCTGAATTAAAAGGAACAATGGGAGGTATTTGCCAGCTGTTTTCTCCCCCAGTTCAACTTGCATAGTAAGTGCTTGTCCAACCTTTTCCCAGTCAGGCAGGGAATCAACATTCAAATCTGGAAAATGCAAAAAAACCCATTTTACTAATTTCCTCAGCTTATTTTTTGAGACATTGATATTTCCAGCCTTTAAAATATTCTTAATATGGGAATATTTATTCCTTTCCTGTGTAGACAAAAGAGTACCCATGGCCAATCTTAAGGCTTTACTACACAGACTGGTCTAACCTTTTTTACCACCGAGGAAAGCAGAAAAGATCCAAACTGCGGTCAGGGTTTAAAAACCACCGCGGAGCCCGGGACGCACCGCCGGTGCACCCCCCCCACACACCATGTGTAGTGCCACGTAGACTCCCCTGGTCCCGATACCGGGGAGAGGCTCTGGCACCGGCACCACCACCACTGTGACTCGCAAAACCCCACAACAACCTCCGGATCTCCCGCACCCCCCGGGCCCCCCCGGTACCTGTTTCCTGAAGGACGCGTGGTGTTCGAAGAAAAAAAAGTTCTCGGTCCGAGTTGACTCGTGTTCTCACCGAGCTACCAACTTGACCCCCGTCAGTAAAGACTGCAGGGTAGGTGACGTTCCCTAGGCTTGTTAAAACACCAGTGGGGTGTTTTCCAGCCGTCCCAAGGGGTTCTGAAGCCCCCGTGATGGGCGCCACCTGAAGTAACCTTCCCTTTCCCCCCGAAGTAATCCAGGCTAGCTCTGTCGAGGGGGGGTCAGGGAGATTCTTCACGACCAAGAAAAAGACCAAGAAAGGGCTGCTTCTCCCTCCGGGGTAACGGAGGATGTTTATTCTGGCTGGCTTCCAAGGGGGGGAGAAGAGACCGGGTTTCTCTTTCCCAGACTTTTTCAAACCTCGGGAGAGGGGCAGGGAGACATATAACACCAACCAATGGGATAACATTTCAGGGACAGGGAGGGGAGGGGAAAAACACATCACAGCTGCCTAGAAGGTTCACAGAGAAACTAAGTAACTCCCAGAAATATGCACTACCACACATTCCATCCTAACCCTTCAAAGATTTTATCTAACCAACTTGTGGTCAGATCTTCCTGCTCTTTCTGTGCTTCATGTTCTATTTGTTTTATTTGATTAATGTCATGTTCTACATCTGCAGTTACATTTGGGATGTGGATGCAGCAGTGATCAATTTGTCCTTTTAGGTATCCGCATACTCTGTGTTCTTTCAAAAGTAATAAATCTAAAGCAAATCTGTTTTGCAGGGTCATTTTAGTCGTGGCTTGTAATTGTACATTTAGTTCTCTAAATCCCTTTCTGGTGACTCTTGCCAATCTTTCTACCTGACCTGTAAGTTTTGCAGCATTTTCTTATTGTTGTAATTTGCTATTGGACCAAACAAGGATTTCAGGGCCCACCCAAATTTTACACTACTGGAGGGTTCCTGCCATCTTTCTTCATCTTCGATTTAGTTTTCCTGAGCTTCCCATCTTGTCCTTATTTGCAGCAGTTCATGTTTTCCCTTAAATGGGGACCTTTTCCAAATTGGGCATAAGGTGGGGAGGCCTAAAGTAATTTCTTTTACCTTTCCATCTACAGGCAGGTGTGTCGTCCAGGTGCCATCACTTGCTGCCCATGCAAATTGACCTGGACTCTGAATTGTACTTCTACTACATACTACTTTTTTGATCACTTGTCCTATTTTATAATTTATTTCACCTTGTTTATGTTTGATTCCTCTGCAGGCACATCCAATTTGCAGAGCTACCACTTGTCTTATTTCCTCATCATCAGAAGTACAGTCATAAGTTTTATTACATGCCCAATTCACTTTGTCTGCCTCTATCCTACTACTGGTTGCAGTGTTCCATACCCCTGGATCTGTTTCATTTTCAGAGCCTTCGCACTTAATGCACCAAGGGGTATCTGCCATATACTGGAATTTCTGAAGCACACTCATTGACCATGCACTGTTCCAAGCCTTAGCTCGATCTTTCCCCTCTTGCCCTTCACACCTCCATACAAGAATGGTACTGAAACATTTTCTATAACCTTTTCATATTTTGGCAAAATACATTCCCACTTTACCTCATCATCATTTAAAGTCATGGAAAGGTCCCAATCTATGGTTTGCCCTCCTTTGCCATGGCTTATAGCACAGTCTTATTTCTTTAAAGGTTTCATCCATTCTCCTACTATTTTCCAGGTTTCTTTAATTACATATCTTGTTTCTGGTATTTGTTTACATGCAATTGTTTTGTTCTTTTGTATTTCAGGTAATTTCAATGTTATGATTCCCCAATTTATTGGATCTCCTGCTGCCTTTGGTTTTGGCAGACAAGCAGTTATTCTCTTGGTGTTTTGCATATTGGCAAAATCTTTAACCAATCCAATCACTACATTTTTTGCTTGAATTGTATTAGAGACTTTTATCACTTGTGTTTCTGACTGCACCTCCACATCCCTCTTCATTCTAAAATGAAGAGTTGTCAGCTCATCTTATTGCATTTCACATCCCAAAGTAACACTGATTCCTACTGATGGCACTAAAGGCCATAAGATGATCACCCTTACAGTCACTAACAACCTAGACATTTGAAACAATTAAACCCGCTTTATCTGCAGCTTCGTTGGTCCTACAGTTTGTGCAGTCCACAGTGCAGGAGAAACCTTCTTCACTCTGGTGTAATGTATTCAGGGATCCAGTCCAGCTACTTTGACCGCTGTAAAGGTAGTAAACAGTACCTGATAGGGTCCATTCCACCTTTCTTTTAATAGTTCTTCGTTCCAGGTCTTAATGTACACTTCATCTCCTGGATCTATGTCATGAACTGGATTCTCAAGAGTCAGCGGCCTATTCCACACAAGAATGCTCCAAAGTCGAGCTAGAGTTTTTCCGAGAGACAGAACATAATTATACACCTCTTGCTTCCCCGTAGCATGTACATTTGGATTAGGTTCAGGAGATTAATATGGTTTCCCATACAATATTTTATAAGGACTGACAGTCATCTCACTCCTAGGCTTTATCTGAATCCTCAACAGTGCTATTGGTAAAGCCTGTGGCCATTGCAATTTGGCCTCTTGGCATATTTTACTGATTTACCTCTTCAATGTCTGATTCATCCTCTCTACCTGTCCATTGGATTGGGGTCTCCATGGTGTATGGAGATCCCAAGCTCTTCCCAGCAACCTACTTACCTCTCTCACTATGGCTATGAAATGTGGGCCCCTATCTGATGATATTCCTAGAGGCACCCCAAATCTTGGAATGATTTCTTGCAGTAACCACTTGACTGTCTCCTTTGCTTGGTTTGTGCGACATGGAAGAGCTTCTGGCCATCCAGAAAACGTGTCAATCCACATCAATAGATATTTGTATCCTCAAGTTCTTGGTAATTCTACAGAATCTACCTGCCAATAATCTCCTGGTTCTATTCCTACCTGAATTCTTCCTAACTGTGCCTGTCGTCTAGCCACTGGGTTGTTCTTTAGGCAGATTTCACATTTTGACATTACTGATTTTGCCATTGTTAACATCCGCACCGAGATTAAATTTCACTTTAACAATCTCACCAATGCCTCTGCACCCCAATGACATTTGTTATGTTTAATTTGTAGAACTTCTCTCATTATCAAGGGAGGTACCACTATTTGTCCGTGTAGTCACATACCACCCTTCTGAATTCTTTTGTGCATTCAGTGGGCATTCCAGTCTCTCATTCTCTATTGAATATTTTGGTTTTGGAGGCAAATTGAACTGAGATACATTCGTTTTTAAAGGTATCAATGCCATTGCAGTTTGCACTTCTCGAACAGCTTGTCGGGCTATCCAGTCTGCTTTTTGATTTCCCTCATGAATTTTGGAGCTTCCTGATTGGTGTACTTTACAGTGCATGATTGCTACTTGTTCAGGTTTTTGTACTGCTTTTATCAATTGCAGGACTGCATCTTGATGTTTAATGTGCGTGCCTTGAGAAGACAGCAGTCCTCTTTCTTTCCACAGTGCCCTGGGTGTACATGCACCACTCCAAAAGCGTATTTTGAATCAGTCCATATATTTACCTTCTTCCCTTCACTCGCCTCTTAACACTGTGGGTAAAACAACCAGATCTGCTCGCTGGGCAGATGTGTTTGCTGGCAAGGCCTTTGCCTCTACCACTGCACCTATTGTTACCGCATATCCAGCATATCTGGTCCTGCTTTCTGTTGCAATGCATTTACAAAAAATGGTATGACCCAAGAAAATGTACCCCCGAAATGTAGAAACACACCAAGCTGCGCCCCCCGCCGCCGCTGCTAGTCCTGTTTCCGTCCCAGCGCGGAAGCAAGCAGTCTCAAGCCACGACCAGGAGGCGCGGCAGACCTGAACGGCGTGGCGGACTCGGGCGGGGCAGTGGGGCCAGCATGAGTGCCGGCAGCAGTGGCTGCGGCGAGAGATAGCCCTGGATCGTACGAGCGGTAGCCGCGGCACGGGAGACGGGCAGCGGCGTTCCCTTCCCCGCGCGGCGTGGGGACCAAGATGCAGGCGACCGGCGTTCCCCCCCACCCCCGCAACCTGACCATGTGTTTTTACAAACTCGGCAAGAACCACTGCAGCTGAGCTTAAGTTTGTGCTTTACCCCAGCGAGAGAGTGGGAAAGCTAAACTGAGGTATGCCTGCCTTGTGTGGCTCCTTTTGCAGTGTAAAAAAAAAAAAACAAACAACAAAAAACAACCAAATTTAGAATCCAAATTGCATGAATTTTTAAGTACCATAAATGTTAAAGTTTCTAGAAAAAAGTTAAAACATTTAATCTCATGGTTATCTCATAACATTCCACAGCTCAATTTGTAAGAAATAAATTCTATCTCTGCATGGGATAAAATAGGCAATTTTTTAACACTTAAAGTAGAAAATGGAAACAAAACTGCTTCAAAGTATCTCCCAGTTTTTCTTATAATTCGAAAAGAATTTATTAACACAGAAAAAGAAATAAAAAACCAGCCACTGCAGTTTCCACTAGTTTCCCCTACTTCTTCCCCTAAACCCTCTGCCCCTGAGCTGAAAAAAACACATAGAACAGACCCAGAAACTCAGGAAATGCACTGTAACTATGCCATTCCTGGTTCCATGTGTCTCATTCAGCCCCCCATCTCTGATAGTGGCGTGCAAGCTATCAGAGACCTTTCCCTGTACCCCCATATTCTGACTATTAAATCCCCATACCTCCATGTGGCTGGAATCCAAGATGGAGCTGGCCATGTGCCAGATAGCCATGTGGAGAAACCACCCTCATATCTCCCTCTCCCTTCCCATGACTCTTTCCACCCACCTGTCTCCACCCAGTTCCCCTACTCCTCCCATAACCCCTTCCTTCCCCCACATATTTCTCCTCACTCTAACACACCCCTGCCCTGCATGACATCACCCTGCAACTCCGCCTCCAAATGTTGCAACCCTATTCCCCGTTCCCCCGCCCTTTGCCCCCATGGGGAGGGGGGGAGTGAGAGAGGAAGACCTGCCCCCTGCTCCCATGGGGGGGTGGGGGAAGGGGTGTCCTGGCCCTGCCCCCCTGGGGGGAAAGATGGGTCCCTACCCAGCCCCTGTGAGGGTGTGGGTGAGTCCCTTCACTGATCTGGTGGGAAAGCAGAGCTCCCAGGGCCTGGTGGGAGTGGGAGTGTGCCCCTTCACTGATCCAGTGGGGATGCAGGGACCCCTGGGCCTAGTGGGGGTGGAGCTGGGCGGGGAAACCCCGGAGATACAGGCTCTGGGGAAGATAAGGATATGCCTACAGATGCACCTGTGATATTTACTGGTAAAAAAAGAACTAATAGACAATATCAGCCTTTCTCTTACCATGATATCCGAGAGATATCTAAAATACAACATGAATTTGGCAAAAAATAGTGAAATATTAAAAAGAATTATTAAAGCTACTTTAAAATCTCAAGAGTTAGTTCCTGCTGACCTCAAAGACTTCTTCAGGTGCCTCCTAACCCCCACTGAGTTTGATTTTTGGGAAAGCTCATGGAAGAGGTAATTAAAAGACCTCCTAGATGAACTCAAGCTAAGCATGCAGGATGGAAAAAATCCAGAAAATAATGAAATTACCTTTGAGCATCTATGTGGGGAAGGGAGGTGGGCAAAGCCTGAAGACCAGGCACAGGTTCTAACAAAACCTATTTTAGATAAAATCTGTGAAGTAGCAGAAAAAGCTTACAATAAACTACCAACACTTGAAACCCAAGTCAGTTATGTTAATATTAAACAGTTTCCATCAGAAAGTGTTTTGCAGTTCGTTGACCGGCTTAGAACACATGTACAACAACAGGTACAAGAACCAGTAGCACAAGCAGAACTGATTAAAGAAATGGCTCAAAGAAATGCCAACAAGGCCTGCCGCAAAGTGATTTTAAATCTGCCCATCCATCCTCCACCCACCATAGCAGACATGATCCAGGCCTGCACCAAGAAAGCAGATCTGTACAGTGCACACGACAGGAAGCCAAGACAAATAAACCCAAGGACTGTAGCAGCTGCAACATTGGGAATGAACAAGCCACAGATGTCACCAGAACAGCTACAGCACATCATCTGCTTCCAGTGCAAGCAGCCAGGACATTTCGCAAAGAATTGTCCTCAAAACCAGCAAAAAAAGAAACACCAGAAAGAACCTGGAACCAATCAACAAAAAAAACTAGAAAAAAAGCACATTTCTGTCAAGTGCTAAGACACAAAAATGACGGACCTGAAACAGAAAAAAGACTCTCTTTTAATAAAAAGGGGGGAAAAGGGGGAGCGGGGTGGAAGGCTGCAGAAACATAATTGTGGGGAACGCATGCCTAATAAGATCTGGCAACTGCAAAAGCGATTCAGACTTGTAACTGCTAAAGCTTTTCATTTCAGATCTGACTGTTGGACTGTCATTGGAGTGGACATGCAGGACAATTCACAAGACCTGGCTAGACTGGATAGTAGGTATTTTGTTATTGGAGACACAGCACACACACACCTAGAAATTGCAATAGCCCCCATGACAATTAAGGGAGAACTAACACATCTCATTCTTCTAGCAATATGTCCTCAGCCACCATTCTATTTCATCAAGGGGCAAATAATAGCCCAAGTGATCCCTGTACCAACACAAGTCCCAGTAGATGATAAAGCACCAGGAGTTTACTGGGCTGAAGTAGTTGGCAGGGGCAAACCCATTATGGGGTGCAACCTGACACATGAATCAGAACATCTCCATGTAGAAGGGTTGATTGACACTGGGGCAGATGTGACAATCATACCCGAAAGGGTGTGGCCTTCACATTGGAAATTGCAACCTGTGACGGGCAAAATACAAGGTGTTGGAGGGGTGAAATTGGCAAAAATCTCTAAGAGCATTGTTCAAATTGAGGGCCCAGATGGAAGATTGGCTAGTGTCCGTCTGTTTGTCACTGACTACAAGTGCCCCCTGTGGGGGAGAGACACCATGTCCCAGTGGGGAGTCACACTAACCATTCCTGAGACCCCCAAGGAATTTAGAGGGGGCCACTGTAGAGCATCCTACCCAAAAGTTAATGTGGCTGGATGACAATCCAGTGTGGGTGAACCAGTGGCCTCTCAGTAAACAGAAACTCAGGGCGCTAGAAAAATTAGTGGAACAATTAACCAAGGGACACATAGTAGAAACAACCAGCTCTTGGAATTCCCCAGTATTTCTAATAAAGAAGTCAGGGAAGGATAAGTGGCGCCTCCTTCAGAATTTGAGAGTAATAAAAAAATAGAGGACATGGGGTGTCTCTAACCAGGGATGCCCTCTACTACAATGCTCCCAAAAAATTGGCAATTGGCAGTTCTGGACATTAAAGACTGCTTTTTCCAAATTCTACTACACCCAGCAGATGCACCACGGTTTGCTTTTTCCATCCCCACAGTTAACCAGGAAGCCCCAATAAACTGAAACCACCGGAGAGTACTACATCAGGGGATGAAAGCAAGTCCCTTCATCTGTCAGCGGTATGTGGGGTCATTGCTGTCCCCTGTTCATGCTGAAAAAAGAGAAGCCATCACCCTACACTACATGGATGACGTGTTAATGTGCTGTCCTAATGACAACATGCTGCAAGACACACTTGACCTAGTGGTTAAAGTTTTAACCACTGCTGGATTTCAAATGCAGGAAGAAAAAGTTCAAAAGATGCCGCCTTGGAAATACCTGGGCTTGGAGATCACTGCGCGGACCATTGTGCCGCAGAAATTAGAAATCATTAGCAATCCCAAAACCCTAGCGGATCTCCATTCCCTGTGCGGGTCCTTGAACTGGGTCAGACCCTGGCTAGGTCTCACTAATGATAACCTGAGCCCCCTACTCAATTTATTGAAAGGGGAGAGAGAACTGCTTTCTCCCAGGAAACTGACTCCAGAAGCAAAAACCGCAGTTAAAAAAGCACAAAGGGCCTTGACAGAAAGACAAGCACATCGCTTCAAGCCTGAGCTGCCTTTCAATTTTATTGTCCTGGTGAAACTACCACACCTACATGGGTTGATATTCCAGTGGGCCGAGGGGCAGAGAGATTCACTTTTAATCATAGAGTGGGTCTTCCTCTCCTATCAAAGACCCAAAACTATCACCAAGGCACAGGAGCTGATGGCTCAGCTGATCCAAAAGGCCAGGGTGAGGCTGTGGGAACTGGCAGGTTGTGATTTCGTGTGTATTCACCTCCCAGTCAGACTTTCTGGGGAAGGAAAACACTCTCCTGAGAAACTGACCAAAGAGATGTTTGAGCACCTGCTGCAGAGCAATGCTAATCTCCAGTTAGCTCTGGAATGCTATAGTGAGCAGATATCAGTCCATGTGCCATTACATCAATTGTTTCATGAGGAATTCCACCTCATTCCTTGTGAGAAAAGGAGCCGAAGGCCACTCAAAGCGCTTACAGTGTTCACTGATGCATCTGGGGCATCCCACAATTCGGTGATGACTTGGAGAAATCCACAGACTCAGCTTTGGGAAGCTGATGTTGAGTTTGTAGAAGGATCACCCCAGATAGCTGAACTGGCTGTGGCTGTGAGAGCCCTTGAGAAGTTTTCAGAACCCATTAATTTGGTTACTGATTCAGCCTACGTAGTAGGGATGGTGTCCAGAGCAGAGCAGGCAGTTCTCAAAGACATCGAGGACGAGCATCTCTTTAGGTTGCTCCCAAAACTGATTTATTTGGTTTCAACTCAAGAGCATTCTTTCTATGTAATGCATATAAGATCTCACACCCAGTTACCAGGTGAAATCGCTGAGGGGAACTGGAAAGCTGATTCCCTTGCTGCCTCAGCCGAAAAGGTACATCTCCCAGATGTGTTCCAGCAGGCTAAGCTGAGCCACCAGCAATACCATCAAAATGTGCCAGGACTGATGCGTCAGTTCCAGCTGACACGGGGTCAGGCTAAAGTCATTGTGGCCATCTATCCCAATTGCCAGCTCCAGGCGGTGCCACCACTAGGCGTTGGGGTTAATCCCCACGGCCTTGGAAGCTGTGAGGTGTGGCAAACAGACATCACTCACATTCCCAATTTTTGTCCCCTTAAGTATGTACACGAGTATTGATACATACTCATGAGCACTGTACGCTTCTGCTCATGCAGGAGAAAAATCTGTACATGCCAAACAACACTTAGTACAGGCCTTTTCAGTGCTGGGGATCCCTAGGGAAATTAAAACAGATAATGGCCCAATGTATAAATCCAAGGAGGTTTTGCAATTTGTCCAGCAGTGGGGAGTGGAACATAAAACTGGCATCCCCTACTCTCCCACAGGTCAAGCTATGATTGAGCGTACCCAGCAGACACTCAAACAAGTCCTAGCCAGGCAAAGTAGTGGAACAGGGTGGATGTCTTCACAGCAAAAGCTTTGCAAAGCTATGTTTACCATCAATTTCCTGAACTGTTCATTTGAAAACATGAATCCTCCTGTGACTCGGCATTTTAACATTGGTGATCAGTTTAAATTATCACAGCGTCCACTGGTTTTAATCAGGGACCCTGAAAATTGGCAAAGCAAGGGCCCCTATGAACTTGTCACCTGGGGGCGTGGTTATGCGTGTGTATCCACCCTTACAGGCCCCCAATGGATATCTCAGAAATGTGTAAAGCCTTTTGTTCCCAAAAACCCAGCCCCAGTGGAAAAGAAGGAGAGACAAGTGGATGTTGCTTCCAAAAGAAGATGCCACTGGGAAAAACAAGAAGAAACCTTCCTAACCTCTGGTTATTCTCTGACATGTACATCTTAACTGTGAGTATGCTTTTAAAAATGTTTTGTTTCTTTTCTTTTAGAAAAAACCTACCTCACACTCAAACCCATGATGAGCCTTACCTCAGCTGTCATCCTGCTCGCGCTGAGCAGCCTGGCAGCTGCCTGGATTGTCCCTCAGCCACGACAGAACATCTGGGTGACCCTGGCACACACACTTCAACAAGACAGTATCTGCCTGTCCACTGCAGCAGCAAAAGACCCTATGTCCACCTGTCTGGTAGGAATCCCACTGCAGGCTGAAGATTTTACAGCCATCTTTAGTGATCCCAAGTTTAATACAATTCCTAAAACACACAGTGACCAACCACATGAAAACCGTAAGCGGCGAGCTGTGGCAGTGAAAAATCCTATAGAAAAGTGGTTACCAATACTGCCCAAAGCTAATAAGGAGCCCCAAGAATTAGAGCTATTAGGTTCCTCCCCCCCACTTTTTTGTGTTCACTTCATTTACAATTCACTGCCAGATACAAAACTATACCCCCACATAATCCAGTATCGAAAAGAATACAAAGCAAAACAATGGTGTGGTACACTAAGTCAAGTCTTAGCAGAGGATCCTTGCTGCTCACATCCAAGAATCCTCCCTAAAAGCATATTTCTGATTTGTGGAGATAAAGCATGGGCAGGAGTCCCATCTTGCCTTCGAGGAGGACCTTGCACTTTTGGACGGCTGTCCCTGTTAACACCCAACCAAACCCAAATTATTAAATGGACTCAAAAAAACAATTCAACACATGAAATCCACAAAAGAGGCACTGTCATGGTTTTAAACCAGTAACTAAAAAAATTACTTATTTCTTGCTGTGAGATATGGATTAGAACAAGAGCAAAACAGGCTTAAAACTTAAAAGGAATAAAGACAGTTTATTAACAAACTACAAGAATAAGAACACCAGAATAAACTTTCAGAAAACCCTTTTATCTCCCACCACTTGACCATTTCTTTGTTCACATGGCAACATAGAGACAAAAAACTTCAGAACTTTGGTGGTTAAAAACAGTCCCAATTCTTGCTAGAGTTTTTTCATCAGTCTTTGTAGAGAAACAGAAGTCTCTTTCTGCTAATCTATGGAGTTTCTCACAAGAAAACTATTTTTGTTATAGTTTTCTATTTCTCTAATGCCAGCTGCCCGGAAATCTGTCATTAGAGTTCACTCCTCCCATTCCACATCACTCCGAGGTGTGCATGGGTCAATGAGTCTAGGGACGTCATTTTAAGGATGAGTTATTCAAAGGCAGAAGTCCTCTTCATCTGTCTCTGTGAGCCTTCCTGGAAAACAGCTTTCCCCTTGCCCCCCCAAGGCTTCAAAATCTTCACTCTACCCATTTCCAGCAACCCACAGTATCACAACCACTCTCTCTTTTTCTCAAAAGTCCACACTTTGAACACTCTATTCCTCCCATACTCTAGTCATGAATTAAAGGAGTCTTTTTAAACTACTATTGTCCATCTCCATAGCTTTAAGAGAAAGATATTTCAGCTGTAAGCATCTCCCTATTCTCTCTCTCTTATTTAAAACTTAACTCTTTTCTTCACTGTTTTTGGTAGTTCTATGATGTCTTCTTTATGTTGACTGTCTCTCTCGTTCTGTCTTTTCTGAGAAAAAGGAGTAATCTGTTTGTTTATCCAGGTAGTAAAAGAATTAAAAGCTTTAGAAAAGCTGCAAAAGTTCATGGTGTCAGGTTTCAGTCCAGCAGCAGAAACTGAAAACCAAACCAGGCTGCCAGCTCTGCTTTCCTTTCCTCCCCCCCCCCCCCCCACCTCTCGTCCTCTGCGGCCTTCTTCGGCCGAGAGAGAGGCGGGGGGGGGAATGGAGGAGGGTACCACAGAGCCTTGTTACCTTCTCAGAAGCCAGAAACCAAAGAGGGCAAGAGACCTCTGACTGTACATCTTAAGGGGGTGTTTACAAGTTGAATTCACTTTTTAATGGTCAGAACTGCTGTCAATTCTTAGAAATGACTGATAATTGGTCAGGAGGAAAAACTCCCATCAGCCACCAGCAGCTTCAACTTCCTTAACTCTCAAAGCTATCTTAAAGGTAAAGCTACCCCATGACAGGCACGGATATTTTAGACTCAAATTGTGATTCGGATATATTTCATTGGGCAAAATCAAAAACGGTTTCTGCATCCATATTTCTTCCATGGGTTGCAGGTGCTAAGGCACAAGATGAATTAGGACAGCTTGAGTGCTGGGTAATTAAACAGGCCAATTTAACATCAGCTGCCCTCAGCTCCCTCCTCAAAGATGAAGAGATTACCACACAGGCCATGCTCCAAAAGCGTGCTGCCATAGATTTTCTTCTGCTGCTGCATGGACACGAATGCCAGGAATTTGAAGGACTTTGCTGCCTAAACCTGTCCTCAAAAGCTCCCAACGTCCACGGAGCCCTCCGAGAAATGAAGAACTTGATTGGACAAGTGAAGCAAGAAGCTGAGGACTGGTTTAGTGAGCTGTTTAAAAGCTGGGGACTCACAGGATGGTGGACCTCGATAATCAAAACAATCCTGTTGTTTTTTGTTGTTCTGTTTCTAATCGTGCTAGCCTTCGGGATTGTCCGTTGTTTAGTTTTAAAAGCTCTCTAGAATTTAATCTCTACTACCTCAGAGATCAACCACATAGAACTAGTGGACCGGAAGCAAGCTAACCGGCCCGCCAACCACGAGTGGTGGACAAACTCGTGACCTGTATGAAGATAATCTCATAACCCTTCAACAAAATTTTTATATAATAAGAAAGGGTGAGATGTTGCAATGCATTTAGAAAAAATGGTATGACCCAAGAAAATGTACCCCCGAAATGTAGAATGTTTCTTTCCCTTATCTTGTTCTCCCCAGTTCCCCTTATTGGCTGTGTGAATGTAAGCCACCCTCTTCCCCCTGCCTTCAAAAAGAGGCGCTTATCAATATTCTTCCTCTTTCCTTCCTGCTTGCCTTCTCCATGGGATCCCAAGAACAATAAAGCTGCACTTCCATCTCAGCAAGGGAAAGGGTCTCGGTTTAGTTTCTCTGTTCTAGGCTATAATATCTCCCCTGCTTCCCTGGCTACTGCACGGCAGACGGTGGTTATAGAGAGGCAGGGGATATAGAATTATAGCAGCTTTCTACAAAACTGCTTCTATCTGTAAACAGCTCCCAGTCTGGCTGTTCTAGTGGGACATCTTTCAGATCTGCTCTAGATGAACAGGTGTGTTCTATCACTTCCACACAATTGTGTTCCAATGGGCCTTCTTCAACTGTTGTACCTAAAAACAAGGCTGGATTCAAAAGGTTAGTTGTTTTTAATGTCACATCATCTTGTTCTGTTAGAATTACCTGGAATTTCATCATTCGACTTGAGGATAGCCAATGGCCCCCCTTTTGTTCTAAAACAGTGGTCACCATGTGTGGCACGTAGACATCTATGTGTCTACCCATTGTGAGTTTTCTAGCTTCTTGTATCAGCATCACAGTGGCTGCAACTGCCCGAAGGCATGAAGGCCATCTGGCACTCACATTGTCAAGTTGTTTGGAAAAGTAGTCTACCCACCTTTTCCAGCTTCCCAAACGTTGGGTCAGCACTCCCAGTGCTAGGAGTAGTCTTTCATGCACAAACAGGTGAAAATCTTTGGACAAATCAGGCAATCCTAATGCCAGAGCAGTTGTCAATGCCCCTAGTTTGAGGAAAGCCTCCTTCTGTGGTTTGCCCTAGGTAAATGGCTACATCTTCTGGGCTTCATACAGGGGTTTTGCAATTAGTCCATAGTCCATGATCCACAGGCTGCACCACTCTGTCATCCCAAGGAAGACTCGCAGCTCATGCAGGTTCTGGGGTTCTGGAATAGCAAAAATAGCTTGAATACAATTAGTACCCAGCTTTCATTGCCCTTGTGAGATTTCACATCCCAGGTAAGTCAGTCTGCTGGGCAATTTGTACCTTTTCTTTAGACACCTTATATCCTCCCATTCCCAGTCGATTTAAAATTTCAATTGTTACCTTTATGCAGGTTGTTTTCTCTTCTGTAGCTATCAGTATATCATCAACATACTGTAATAGCAGGTATTGTTCTCTCAGTACTTGCCCATTCTCAGTCCAAATCTCCAGCTCTTTAGCCAGCTGACTTCCAAATAGGATTGGACTGTTCTTGTATCCTTGTGGAAATCGTGTCCAGGTGAGCTGAGTTTTTCTTCTGTTTTCTGGATTTTCCCATTCAAAGGCAAACAGTTTCCTACTTTCTTTGTCAAGGGGTATGCAGAAAAAGGCATCTTTTAAATCAATTACAGTAAACCATTTGTATTTTTCTTTTACGGATGTCAACAACGTGTAAGGATTAGCAACCACTAGATAAATGTCTTTAGTTATTCCATTTATTGCTCTCAAATCCTGTACTAGTCTGTACTCACCATTTGGTTTCTTCACTGGAAATATTGGTGTATTAAATTCTGATTCACATTCTTCTAAAATTTGGTACTTCAAAATTTATCAATAGTCTTTATTATTCCTTGCCGTGCTTCTGGCTTTATGGGATACTGTTTAACCTGTACAGCTTTTGCCCCTTCCTTTAATTCCACATGTACTGGTTGTGCCAATTTAGATTTTCCCAGTATGTCTGTTTCCCATACAGAGGGAATTACTGCATCCTCTACTTCCCTGGGGATAGCAGGGACTGGTTTTTCTTTTATCATTAAAATTTGTCCTGTCTTTGATTCAGGTATTTTCATTAAAAGTTCCCCATTCTCAAAAGTTATTACTGCATCAAGTTTTGCCAATGTATCTCGTCCTAAAAGTGGAATTGGACACTCAAGACACATATAAGAATTCATGTGTTAAAACTTCATTTCCAAAACACAAATCCAGGGGTTGCAAGAATGGCTGATTTTCTTCCTTCCCTGTGGCCCCAACTATTGCTGTTTTTTTGTCTCAGTTTTTCCCTTTCAGATCATTTAATACAGAATATGTAGCCCCCGTATCTACCAGGAATTTTACTTCTTTATCCCCCAATTGTATAGTTACTAAAGGTTTCTGTATTAGTTTTTGTTCCGGTTCTAGTCAGCTGCTGTATTCTCCCAACACCATTAATTTCGAAGTGTCCTGATTCTAATTGAACTGATTGCCCTGGTTAAACCAACTTGGGCATTCATTTTTCCAGTGCCCTTCTTGTTTATAATAAGCACATTGGTTTAACCCTAATCTTGGCAAAACTGATCCCACTCGTCCTCTGCCAAGTCCACCCCTCCCCAGTCCATGACCACCTCTGCCGTGTCCTCTGAAACCTGGATTCTCTCTTGTATTACTGCCAAAAGATTTTGCTGTTGCTTTTTACTAGCTTCTTTTTCCTGTTATTGTATACTTTCCAAGACACTTCAAGTAATTTATTCAAATTCCTTAATTCCTCTCCTTCTAACTTCTGCAATTTTCTCCTAATATCGTCCTGCGACTGCCCAAGGAAAATGAGAGCAAGCTAAACTTTCACTTATTCTGTTTCTATTTGGATATCTGCATACTTTCTTGCTGCCTCCTTAAGCCTTTCTAAAAATGCAGTAGTGGATTGTTCTAATGCAGTTAGGAAAAATGGTATGACCCAAAAAATGTACCCCTGAAAATGTAGATTATAAGTTCTTTCCCTTATCTTGTTCTCCCCAGGTTCCCTTATTGGTTGTGTAAATCTCCCACAACCCCTTCCCCTGTCCTGAAAAAGGGGGTGCCTCTCATACCTCTTCCTCTTTCCCTCCTGCCATCTCACCCTGAAGGATCCCAAGAAATAAAAATGCAACTGCCATCTCAGCAAAGGGAAAGAGCCTCGTTTTTAGGGCCTCGTCTGGCCAGCTAAAACTCCGTCCCCAGCCTCCCTGCCCGCTGCGAGGTGGACAGTGGTAACAGAGAGGTTGGGGACTCAGTTATATAGCAGTTGGCATCTCAAGGAGGGCACGACCCGCTAAAACCGGCTGGAAACACAGGTTTTAGGGCACGTCAGCTACCTTGAAAAGTTAATTATAGTTTACAAGGACTGAATTGGTACCTTCCTCACGCCCAGGGGAACCAAATTCACACCGGAGGCTTTTCTACTGCTTGGCAACGTGAGTGGTGAGTCAGGCCGGCCGGCCCGGCAGGTGAAGCGGGGCGGGAGCCGAACCGGGAATCAGCAGAGCGCGCGCCCGACCCGGCGGCGGGGACGTGTCCCCGCAGGCAGCGGGGAACAGCAAAGCGCGGCCGGGCGGCGGCCGCGGAGTGCGCGGCGAGGGACCGGCGGCGGCGGCCCCGGCGCGGGAAGACGCCCCCGCGCGGCGGCTCCCGCGCAGTGCCGGCCGTGCCACATTTCGCGGGACAGCCGCGCGGCACGCCAGCGACAGCCGCGAAATCTTCTCTCAACCCAGTGCCTCTACACCGCTTTGTTGCTTTGCAGTAAAACAAGATAAAAACGAGTTTTGAAAACACAATTTTAATAACAGGCATGGGATCTAACACATCTACACCCCAACCAAATTTAGAATCCAAACTGCAAGAATTTTTAAGTACTATAAATGTTAAAATCTCTAGAAAAAAGTTAAAATGTTTCACAGTGTGGTTATCTCAAAACAATCCACAGCTAGATTGGTCAGAACTAAATTCTATCTCTACATGGAATCAAATTGGCAATATTCTCACTCTAAAAATAGAGGAAGGAGAAAAAAATACTTCAAAATATCTCTCAATTTTTCTTATAATTCGAAAAGAATTTATCAACAGAGAAAAAGACATAAAAAAACAGCCATTGCAGCCTTCCTCAGTATCCCATACCTTTTTCCCCATACCTTCTGCTCCTGTGCTGAAAAAGATACATGAAAAAAATGCAGAAACTCAAGAAACGCACTGTAATAGTGCCATTTCTGGAGCCATGTGTCTCATTCAGACCCCCAGCTCTGATAGTGTCGCGAAAACTACCAGAGATTCTTACCCATATCCTAATATTCTAACCGTGAAATCCCCGGTGAGAGGAATGATGAGCTTGTCTTTACAAACAAGCTGTGGGTCAGTTGATAAGATGTAGCTATCAGTGAGAGACGACAGAAACAATGGGATGGATTCCAGTAGAAGATCAAAGAGGCACTGAAAGAACACTATGAATTCCATAAAAGTTAAGAAGGGATTATGCATTGGGGGTGGGGGGGGGGGGGAGGGTATCGCCGCCGGTATCAGGCGTTCCGGGAAGCCTGTACCTCTCAAGTACCTCAGCCTATGGGGAAAGAGAGAAGGGACAAGCGGCCGGGAATTAGGATAAAAAGAAGGCTGCGCCCTCCAAAAATTTGAGAGACCCCAGGGGAATGCCCCATGGCCTCTCCCTTTATTCGAATAAAGTAAAAGGACTCCTCTGTCTCCTTTTTGGACATAAACCTCTGGTGTTTGTGGATTAATTTTCCTGACACCGGGCTTCCATGTCCCTAAAATCCAAGATGGAGTTGGCCATGTGCCAGCTATACACGTGGAAGAACCTCCCTCGTATCCCCCACCTCCTTCCCATGACTCCTATGTACCTCACTCCGCCCAGTTCCCTCTCTCCTCCCATAATCCCTCCCGTCCCTCTCACATCTCCCTCCCTCCTGCAATACCCTGCTCAAGCATGGCATCA
Source organism: Poecile atricapillus (assembly GCF_030490865.1). NCBI lineage: Eukaryota > Metazoa > Chordata > Aves > Passeriformes > Paridae > Poecile > Poecile atricapillus. Next base: position 97,974,050 of record NC_081288.1, on the reverse strand, counting down.
CCTTACAAACACACCCCCAAATGTTGCAATCTTGCTCTCCATGCCCCTGCCTCCTGTCCCCACGGGGAGGGGGAGAGTGAGAGGGGTGGCCCTGCTCCCGTGGGGGGGCGGGTGAAGGGGTGTCCTGGCTCCGCCCCCCGGGTGGGGGAGATGTGTCCCTGCCCAGCCCCTGTGGGGGTGCGGGTGAAACCCTCCACCCAACTGGGGGTGAGGACGGACCCCCTGGGCCTGCTGGGGCTGTAAATACGTCCCTTCACCGGCCCGGGAGTGATGCAGGGCCCCCTAGGGCCCCTGCAAGAGCAGATAAGTCCCTGCACCAGCCCGGGGGTGAGACAAAACCCCCGTTGCCTGGTGGGGGTGGGGATGGGCAGGGAGACCCTGGAGATACAGGCTGTGGGGAAGATAAGGATATTCCTACAGCTGCACCTGTGATATATACTGGTAAGAAAAGAGCTAATAGACAATATCAGCCTTTCGCTTACCATATCAGAGAGGTATGTAAAATACAACATGAATTTGGCAAAAATAGTGAAATATTAAAAATAATTATTAAAGCTACTTTAAAATCTCAGGAGTTAGTTCCTACTGACATCAAAGACTTCTTCAGGTGCCTCCTAACACCCACTGAATTTGATTTTTGGGAAAGTTTGTGGAAAAGGTCATTAAAAGACCTCCTAGATGAACTCAAGCAAAGCATACAGGATGCAAAAGATGCAGAAAATAATGAAATTACTTTTGAACACCTATGTGGGGAGGGAAGGTGGTCTAAGCCTGAAGATCAGGTTCAAGTGCTAACAAAACCTATTTTAGATAAAATCTGTGAAGTAGCAGAAAAAGCTTACAATAAAATACCTACACTAGAAACGCAAGTCAGTTATGTTAATATTAACCAATTTCCATCACAGAGTTTCTTACATTTTGTAGATCGTCTAAGGTTACAGATACAACAGCAAGTACAAGAACCAGCAGGGAAAGCAGAACTGATTAAAGAAATGGCACAAAGAAATGCCAACAAGGCCTGCTGTAAAGTGATGTTAAATCTGCCCATCTATCCTCCACCTACCATAGCAGATATGATCCAAGCGTGTGCCCAGAAAGCAGAGCTGTACAGTGCACATGACAAGAAACCAGGACCATACAACCCAAGGACTGTAGCAGCTGTAACACCTGGGATGAACAAGCCAGAGATGTCACCCAAACAGCTGCAGCACATCATCTGTTTCCAGTGCAAGAAGCCAGGACATTTTGCAAGGAACTGTCCTCAAAACCAGCAACAAGGGAAACACCAGAATGAAGCTGTAACAAATCCAAAAAACTGAATTCTCAGCGCTTTTCTGTCAAGCGCAGAGACATAAAAATGACAGACCTGAAACAGAAAAAGACTAATGGGAAAAGGGGAGGAAAGGGAGCAGGGTGAGAGGCTGCAGAAACATAATTGTGGAGAACATTTGCCTAATAAGATCTGGCAAACGCAAAAGCGATTCAGACTTGTAACTTCTAAAGCTTTTTGTTTCAGAAATGACCGTTGGACTGTCATTGGAGTGGACTTGCAAGACAATTCACAAGACCTGGCTGGACTGGATAATAGGTATTTTGTTATTGGAGACAGAGCATACACACCAATAGAGATTGAGGTGGCTCCCATGACAATTAAGGAAGACCTAACACACCTCATTCTCTTGGCAAGATGTCCTCAACCACCCTTCTGGGTAGCCAAAGGGCAGATAATAGCCCAGGAGATCCCTCTTCCAACAGAAGTCCCAGTAGATGACAAAGCACCAGGAGTCTACTGGGCAGAAGTGGTGGGTGAAGACAAACCCATTATGGGGTGTAACCTAACACATAAATCAGAACATCTCCATGTAGACAGGTTAATTGACACTGGGGCAGATGTGACCATCATACCTGAAACAGTGTGGCCCTCACATTGGGAACTGCAACCCATGGCAGGAAAAATACAGGGTGTTGGAAGAATGAAACTGGCAAAAATCGCTAAAGATATCATCCAGATTGAAGGTCCGGAGGGTAGGTTAGCTAATATCTGCCCTTTTGTCACTGATTACGAGTGCCCCCTGTGGGAAAGAGACACCATGTCCCAGTGGGGAGTGAAATTACCAATTCCTGAGACACCTCAGGATTTTTGATGGAGGCCGCTGTAGAGCGTCCGGTCCAAAAGCTATCTTGGTTAGATAATAATCCAATTTGGGTGAACCAGTGGCCTCTCAGCAAACAAAAACTCGGGGCGCTAGAAAAATTGGTGGAAGAAGAATTGGCCAAGGGACACATAGTAGAAACAACCAGCCCTTGGAATTCCCTGGTGTTTGTGATAAAAAAGCCAGGGAAGGATAAGTGGCGCCTCCTTCAGGATTTGAGAGAAATAAACAAAAAAATAATGGACATGGGGTCTCTTCAACCAGGTAAGCCATCCCCGACTATGTTACCACAGAATTGGCTATTAGCAGTTCTACATATTAAAGACTGTTTTTTTCAAATTCCCCTGCACCCCGAGGATGGACCACGGTTTGCCTTTTCCATTCCCACAATTAACCGAGAAGCCCCAAGGAAATGGTACCACTGGACAGTATTACCTCAGGGTTTTGAAGGATCGCCAGCTTATTCACCAGCCTTCACAGAAGTAAATGTGAACACTGTTTATTTCTATTATTAACACACCTTTTATAGGGTTCTACAGGGTCTGTGGGCTAATCAAGTTACTATTGGCTAATACACACAGGTTTACATTCTTTCTCTTATACACAAGGATATTGTTTTGCTTTACTCTCTCTTCTGCAGGAAGGTTTCAAGGACTTTAGCCTTTAATATCACGACTTATTTCAAAGACTGGTTTGTGCAGACAGGCCTTTACTAATATATAAAATACATCAACATCAGGGGATGAAAGCGAGCCCCTTCATCTGCCAGTGGTATGTGGGGTCATTGCTGTCCCCTGTGAGTGCTGAAAAAAAAGGTGCCATCATTTTGCACTACATGGATGACGTATTAGTGTGCTGTCCCAATAACAACATGCTGCAAGACACCCTTGACCTAGTGGTTAAAGTTTTAACCTCTGCTGGATTCCAATTGCAGGAAGACAAAGTTCAAAAGATGACACCTTGGAAATACTTGGGCTTGGAGATAAGTAAACGGACTGTTGTTCCACAGAAATTAGAAATTATTAGCAATCCTAAAACTCTAGCAGATCTCCAATCCCTATGCGGGTCACTAAACTGGGTCAGACCATGGCTAGGTCTCACTAATGAAGACCTGAGCCCCCTGCTCAATTTATTGAAAGGGGAGAGAGAGCTGCTTTCTCCCGGGAAACTGACTCCAGAAGCAAAAACCACAATTAAAAAAGCACAAAGGGCCTTGAGACAAAGACAGGCACATCGCTTCAAGCCTGAGCTGCCTTTCAAATTTATTGTTCTAGGGAAACTACCACACTTACATGGGTTAATATTCCAGTGGGCTGAGGGGCAGAGAGATGCACTCTTAATCATAGAGTGGGTCTTCCTCTCCCATCAAGGGCCCAAAACTATCACCAAGCCACAAGAGCTGATGGCTCAGCTGATCCAAAAGGCCAGGGTAAGACTGTGAGAACTGGCAGGGTGTGACTTTATGTGTATTCACCTCCCAGTCAGGCTCTCTGGAGAAGGCAAAAACTCCCATGAGAGACTGATCAAAGAGATGTTTGAGCATCTGCTGCAGAGCAATGCTAACCTCCAGTTAGCTCTGGACAGCTATAGTGGGCAAATTTCGGTCCATGCACAATCACACAAATTGTTTCATGAGGAATTCCACCTCATTCCTCATGAGAAAAGGAGCTGAAGGCCACTCAAAGCTCTTACAGTGTTCACTGATGCATCTGGGACATCCCACAAGTCGGTGATGACTTGGAGAAATCCACAGACTCAGCTTTGGGAAGCTGATGTTGAGTTTGTAGAAGGATCACCCCAGATAGCTGAACTGGCTGTGGCTGTGAGAGCCCTTGAGAAGTTTTCAGAACCCATTAATTTGGTTACTGACTCAGCCTACGCAGCAGGAGTGGTGTCCAGAGCAGAGCAGGCAGTTCTCAAGGACATTGAGAACGAACATCTCATTAGACGGCTCTCAAAACTGATTTATTTGATTTCAAATCGAGAACAACCTTTCTATGTGATGCACATAAGATCGCATTCCGATTTGCCAGGTGAAATCGCTGAGGGAAACCGGAAGGCTGATTCCCTTGCTGCCCCAGCTGAAAAGGAACGTCTCCCAGATGTGTTCCAACAGGTAAAGCTGAGCCACCAGCAATACCATCAAAATGTGCCAGGACTGATTCGTCAGTTCCAGCTGACACGGGGTCAGGCTAAAGCCATTGTGGCTACCTGTCCCAATTGTCCGCTCCAGGCAGTGCCATCATTAGGCATCAGAGTTAATCCCCGAGGCCTTGGAAGCTGTGAGGTGTGGCAAACAGATATCACTCACATTCCCAGTTTTGGTCGCCTTAAGTATGTACATGTGAGCATTGATAAATACTCAGGAGCAGTGTATGCCTCTGCTCATGCAGGAGAAAAATCTGTACATGCCAAACACTTAGTACAGGCCTTTTTAGTTCTGGGGATCCATAAAGAAATTTAAACAGACAATGGCCCAGCGTATAAATCCAAGGAGTTCCTGGAATTTGTCCAGCAGTGGGGAGTGGAACATAAAACTGGCATCCCCCACTCCCCACAGGTCAAGCTGTGATTGAGCGTACCCACCAGACGCTCAAACAAGTCCTAGCCAGGCAAAGTAGTAGAACAGGGTGGATGTCTCCACAGCAAAAGCTTTGCAAAGCTATGTTTACCATCAATTTCCTGAACTGTTCATTTGAAAACATGAATCCTCCTGTGACTCGGCATTTTAACAGTGGTGATCAGTTTAAATTGGCACAGCGTCCACTTGTTTTAATCAGGGACCCTGAAACTCGGCAAAGCAAGGGCCCCTATGAACTTGTCACCTGGGGGCGTGGTTATGCTTGTGTATCCACCCCTGCAGGCCCCTATGCATTCCTGAGAAATGGGTAAAGCCTTTTGTTCCCAAAAACCCAGCCCCAGCAGAAGAAGAAGAGAGACTAGTGGATGTTGCTTCCAAAAGAAGACGCCGCTGGAAAAAGCAAGAAGAAACCTTCCTAACCTCTGGCTATTCTCTGACCTGCTTACATTGACTGTGAATGTGTTTTGAAAATGTTTGTTTCTTTTCTTTTAGAAAAAACCTACTTCACACTCAAACTCAGGATGAACCCTACCCCTGCTGTCATCCTGCTCGCTCTGAGAAGCCTGACCACTGCCTGGATCGTCCCTCAACCACAACAGAACATCTGGGTGACCCTGGCACAAACACTCCAACAAGATAATATCTGCCTGTCCACTGCAGCAGCAAAAGACCCTATGTCTACCTCTCTGGTGGGAATTTCCCTGCAGGCTGAAGAATTTTCATCCAGCTTTAGTGATCCTAAGTTTAATACAGATCCCAAAACACATAGCACCCAGCCACTCGAAAACCGTCAGCCTCTGTTGACGGTAACAGTTAAAAACCCTGTGGAAGAGTGGCTACCAAAATTGCCCAGAGCAGAAAAAGAACCCCAAGAATTAGAGCTATTAGGTTCTGCTCCTGCACCCTTCTGTATCCACCTTATGTATAACACACTGACAGACCCTAAATTATAGCATCACGTAGTACAATATCGAAATGAATTTAAGGCAAGGCAATGGTGTAGTGTGCGGAGTCACGTCACAGCAGATGATCCTCTCCGTTCACATCCAAGAACCCTCCCTAAAAGCCTATTTCTGATTTGTGGAGATAGAGCGTGGGCAGGGATCCCATCTCGCCTTCGAGGAGGACCGTGTACTTTTGGGAGGCTGTCCCTGTTGGTACCTAACCAAACCCAAATTAAAAAATGGATTCAAAAAGAAAATTCAACCCACAAAATTTACAAAAGAAACACTGACATTTTAGATCCAAATTGTGATTCTGACATTTTTCATTGGGCAAAATCAAAAAGAATTGCTGTATCCATATTTCTTCCATGGGTTGCAGCTGCCCAGGCATTAGGTGAATTAGGACAGTTAGAATGCTGGGTAGTGAAACAGGCCAACTTAACATCCACTGCCCTCAGCTCCCTCCTCGAAGATGAAGAAATTACCAGACAAACTACCCTCCGGAACAGGGCGGCTATAGATTTTCTTTTGCTGCTGCATGGACACGAATGCCAGGAATTTGAAGGACTTTGCTGCCTAAACCAGTCCTCAAAAGCTCCCAACGTCCACGGAGCCCTCCGAGAAATGAAGAACTTGATTGGACAAGTGAAGCAAGAAGCTGAGGACTGGTTTAGTGAGCTGTTCAAAGGCTGGGGACTCACAGGATGGTGGACCTCGATAATCAAAACAATCTTGTTTTTTGTTGTTCTGTTTCTAATCATGCTAGCCTTCGGGATTGTCCATTGTTTAGTTTTAAAAGCTCTCAAGAAATTAGTATCTACTGCCTCAGGGATCAACCACATAGATCTAGAGGACCGGAAGCAACTGGACCAGCCTGTCAATCACGAGTGGTGGACAAACTCGTGATCGGTATCAAAATGATCTCACAACCCTTCAACAAAAATTTTATATAATAAGAAAGGGTAAGATGTTGTAATGCAGTTAGGAAAAATGGTATGACCCAAAAAATGTACCCCCGAAAATGTAGATTGTAAGTTCTTTCCCTTATCTTGTTCTCCCCAGGTTCCCTTATTGGTTGTGTAAATCTCCCACAACCCCTTCCTCTGTCCTGAAAAAGGGGGTGCCTCTCATACCTCTTCCTCTTTCCCTCCTGCCATCTCACCCTGAAGGATCCCAAGAAATAAAAATGCAACTGCCATCTCAGCAAAGGGAAAGAGCCTCGTTTTTAGGGCCTCGTCTGGCCAGCTAAAACTACGTTCCCAGCCTCCCTGCCCGCTGCGAGGTGGACAGTGGTAACAGAGAGGTTGGGGACCCAGTTATATAGCAGTGGATTCTTTCTTTTCTTGTCTTATACAATTTAGACCAATTCATAGCTTTTGGCACAGTGTTCTGAACCCCTATCTGAACTCACTCTTGATATCTCTTCAGCCTCTGCATATCCCCGAATGCATTAGGATCCCACCCTGGATCCTTGGTCGGAAAGTTCTCATCTAAAGTCCCTGTCACCAGCCCAGTTCTGAGATCTTCTCTCACTCTCTCCTTGGCTGCTCTTAGCACCATCTCTTTCTCAGAAGAATCCATTAAATTATCTAATATTACTTGTATATCATCCCAGTCTGGATTCTGAGTTTTCATAATAATTTTTACCACCCTTGCTACTTTATCAGGATTTTCTCTCTAAGTTCCAGCTGATTTTTTCCAAATTACCAAATCTGCAGGGGAGAAAGGCACTTTTACAAACACTGGCCCTTCCACTCCTCTTTGTCTCAAGGGGGCAATTACAGTCCACTTTTGTCTGCCCAACTCTTTTTCCCATTTTACACAGGACCAGGGCAAGCTTTGACCAAGTCCGATGGGATACTGGTGTCACTGATTTATTATCATCACCCCCGCTACTGCTATCTTCCTCACCCACAGTTTTCACATTTCCTTGTATCACAGTTAAATTTTGATCATCTCCCAGAGAAGAAGAATCAGGTGAAGGTGGTAGAGGAGGGTAAAGAGGGAAGGGTGAAGCAGGATTAGGTGAAATAGGATTGGGTGAAATATAATTGGGTGAAGTAGGGGCAGACAAAATAGAATCAGGTTATTTTGGTTCTGTTAGAACCACTTGTAAATCAACATCCATATCGTTCCCCTGATGCAAACTTGCTTTCAATGCCAGGTGTTCTAAACAACACTTTCCTTTAACAGAAACCTCACATTTATCACTCACACATGCCTTAACCACCATCAATCCACACTCAGACTGCCATTTTGGCTTATCTCACAAATAGAAAAACAAATCAACATATGGAACTTCATCCCACTTTCCCCCTCACTTACAGAACAACATCAATTGTACAATAGCATTATATTGCAAAGATCCATTCCTCAGGCACTTTTCTCCACTGTCCAGGGCATATCCTGGCCACCATGTATTACAATAATCAATCAACTTTACATAAATCTTGCCCAAAATTACCCTGTTTCCAGTGTGCTAATATGTACCCCAAAGGAGAAGTGCATGGTATAGGGGCATTGCCACCCAAAATCCCTTTAAGCTTCTCCATATTACAGCTACAATACACCACTGATGCCGAACCTGCAATGCTTTCGCAGTTGTCTGACAGATGGCACCTAGGCAATACCAGGAATTCCTTTAGCCCAACCGTGCATAGCTTTCACTGTGACTTATCGGCAAGCACCAGACCAGACTGAAAAGCACCTTACCTCTCAGAGGGAGATTGTGAGCGGCAGAGACGGTCGCGGCTGGATGGGATTCACGAGAATCCCTCGGTGCCGGCTGGAGCGTGATCGGGTTGTGAACTCACTCAGCAGCACTCACAGGGTCCCATCTGGGTTGCAAAATGTTAGCATTCGAGAACACACATAATCACAGAATGATTATATGCAGGTGCTTTTATTGAAGCGCACAGGAACTAGGGGTATCAGGAACCCAAATCTAACTTCATCATCTTTGTCCAAAATGCACATATTTACACAATTTCAGCTGTAGTAGTAATCACTATAACAACCTTATCAATATTGCTTCATTAAACCTTATCAATATTGCTTCATTAACCTTATCATACTGCTTCATTAGAGTTAGCTCATCCTTGTATGAACATGTATGAATCTTATCTCTAGGTATCTTAGAGTCCCCAAGTACCAATTCTCATTACTATAAACATTTTAGCTTGCTAAACCATCCCTAATACTAAGCATTCTTGTGGCCTACTTCTACATGATTTTCAGAAACATTTAACCCCATAGTAACAGTCCTCCCAAGTGAAGCATGATGTGTGAATCTGACTTATAGCTTCAAATTTGTCATGGAAAAAATGGAATACAATTTACATCAGATCAGAACAGAAGCTATTGGAGAGAGCACGGAGCAACAGTCTCTGCTGATGTGAACTCTGTCAGTGTAAAGTGGACACAAGTTTTATACACTTAAAGACGCTGTGCCAAAGACAGATAACAGAATGTGAGTTATTAATATCTGTCACATACATAAGACCACAGAACTGCTCAAGGCTGGTTTAGAGTCTGCTTTCTTTAGCACACAGGCTGTTCATGAAGGTTACACAGTGATTATTGTTTCAGGAGACAGGGTGAGAGTTCAATCAAGAAGCCCATGAGACAGGATGAGAATCGACTCAAGAGGCCCACCCAGGCCTTAGCATTTCTACTTCCACAATAGAAATGAGTAATTGTAAAATTCAGAAAAAGATGATCTCTTAAAAAATTAAGACGAGACATACCTTCTTTGAGAATGGATGTAAAAAATATTTCAAGAGAAAAATCAATATATTTAGAATTATTTGAAGTAGAATTTACTATTCTCATTTTAATTTCTATTAGTCCTATTAGGCCCTGATGGATCTAAGTGGAAATATATCTGTGCAAATTAACTACATAGAAGAAAAGATTACAACTTTAAACTGATTTGATAATTTCCTTGTAACACTGGCAGCTACAACCCTCCTACCTATATAACAGCTGATTATATATTCATAAGCTGAAGATGTTTCTAAAACATTCTACAAATATGTAGTCAGGGAAAGCTATTTCCTTTTATTTGTGCCAAGGCCTGAAACAGGTTTGATTTTTTCCTTCAAAGATAGGCACATGAAGTTTCTTCCTTTGAGAACACAAATTGACAGCCCAGTCAACTGAGATAAAGACCCACCTTTAAGGCTTGTACCACAGCTTATCCTGTTCTTTCCAAACAAGTAAGCATGCAAATGTTGTTTGACAGAACAGATTAGAGTACAGTGTCAAGAAGAAACAGCCTTCAAGTCACAGAATAGTTGAGGTTGGAAGAGACCTGTTGAGATCATCTAAGCCCAACTTCCTTGCTCAAGTAGGGCCATTTAGAGCTGGCTTACTAGAACCATGATATCTCCAAGGCAACCACTCTGGCCAACTTGTTTGAGCACTCAGTCACCTTCACAGTAATAAAGTGCTTCCTGATGCCAATGCTTTCTTAACCATCATGGGTAGGGTGGCTCTAAAGCATTACTGTGCACTTACAGTCACAGTATTTTGGCAACAGTTTTCATGAGATAAAAATTATTTGGTAGCCAACCTTTAGAAATTAATTAATTAAAGATTATTCTGTCTTGCTTTTAGCAGCAATTATGCTGAGAACCCTTTCAACCTTAGATACTCTGACATACATTTTGTAGCCCTCTGTGTGGATACTGAACAAATGCCTGTTAAACTGGTGCAGCCTGATTTTGAGAATGGCTGCTATGTGAGAGAATACATGCAGCTCATTCAGATAGTCAGCATCCATTTGGAAGACCATTTCCTGCTAATTGACGTAAGGACCATTGAGTTCAACTCCCTGCTCCTCACAGGAATACCTAAAACTAAATCATATGACTAAGAGCATCCAGAAGATCCTTGAACTTTGACAGGCTTGGTACCATGATCACTTCCAGTGACAGACCACCCTCTCAGTGAAGAACTTTTTCCTCATGTCCAATCTAAACTACTCCTGATGCAGCTTAATACCATTTCCACCACAGAATCATAGAATCATTAAGGTTGGAAAATACCTCTAAGATCATCAAGTCCAACTGTCAACCAAGCACCACCATCATGTTCACCATTAAACCATGTCCTCAGGTGCCATATCCACATGTTTTTTGAACACTTCCAGGGATGGTGACTTCACCACTTCCCTGAGAAGTCTGTTCCAATGCTTTCCAATCCTTTCTGAGAAAAAAAATAATTCCTAATATCTAATCTAAACCTTCACCTGGCACAACTTGAAGCCATTCCCTCTCATCCTGTTACTTTTAACCTGGGAGAAGAAACTGACCCCCACATCACTACAACTTCCTTTCAGGGAGTGGTAGAGAGCAATAAGGTCTCCCCTCAGACTCCTTTTCTCCAGGCTAAACAATTCCAGTTCCTTCAGCTGCTCCCCATACGACTTGTGCTCCAGCCCCTTCACCAGCTTTCTTGCTCTTCTCTGAACTTGCTCCATCAGCACCTCTCTTTTGCTCCCCCTCTTGAGGAGGTTGCAGACTGCAACAGTGTCCCTTCAGCCTCCCTGCCCCGCCTTGCCTCACCTCCAAACTGAACAAGCCAAGTGGCCTCAACTGCTCCTCATAAGTCTTGCCCTCGAGATCTTTCACCATATCAGTCCCCTGCCTCTGGCCACACTCTAATAATTTTATGTCCTTCTTATGTTGAGTGCCCAAAACTGCACACCGTACTTGAGGTGGTGCTCCACCAGTGCAGAGTGGGACAATCACATCTTTTGACCAGCTGGTGATACTGTGCCTGATGCACCCCAGTGTAGGAGACGCTTCGGGGTGGATGGTCTGAGACACGGCAGAGACCTCTATAGTCGAGTTAGGTGTTAGAAGTTTATTTCAGGGCATGGGAGAGAGAGAGAGAGAGAGAGAGAGAGAGAGCGAGAGAGCCTGCTATGAGCCAGCAGATAGAGCTCAAAGCAGGCTTGGAGAGAACAATACAAAAGGGGGTAAAATATGAATACATGAGCTCAAGACTTAAGAAGAGAGTGACAGAACAGAAGTGAGAGAGCCGGGGAAAAAGATATAAAGAAGAGCAGGAAAGAGCAGGAAAAAGATAGCAGCAAGAGTGTAGAAAGCGTGAGGCAAAAAGGCTAAGAGAAACAAGAGAACCAAGAGGGCTAAGAGAGAGCCAAGAGAGCGTAGTAAGAGAGTAGCAAGAGAGACCAAGAGAGCATAGTAAGAGAGAGAACTCTCTTTTACAATTACTTATATAACCCATACATTTGAATATTCTATTCCTTTACTAACCAATCTTTCTAAGTATACTAATACAGTAACATTTGTATGTGACCTATAGAAATCGCTGTTTTTGCATATTTTTAGTTATCTCAGGGTCTTTCAGACCTTTCCTTATAAGGCTGGGGAGAGGGGTCTCAGTTTTATTGGGGGAAAGAATGTGTTCTGGCACACCAGCCTGGTTTCTTTGAATTATTCAAACCGTGCTTTCATTTGTATTTCTTCCTTAGCCTTTCTGGCTAAAGAGTCATATTTATAATTTCTTTCTAATTCTACCTTCCCAACACCCCAGGACACATTTGGTCCTTTTGGCTTCCAGGGCACACTGCTGACTCATATTCAACTTGACATCAAGCCAAACCCTCAGATCCCTTTCCACAGTGCTGCTGTCCAGCCTCTTGTTTGTACATATTGATGCCGAATCTTGCCCCAAAAGGCGATAAAATAACTGTCTAAGAGACTCAGTTTAAGTCAGATAGACAGGAGGTATTTTATTAGCAACGTGCACGTTGGGGAAATCTCTAAAGGGATTTTTCCAAAGTCTTACAGCAAAAGCGTGCCTTTTATACAGTTTTAGGTTTGGGATTACATCATGTCCATGCATATTCATATGGGGCGTGCCGTAGGCGGAGCGTGGGCGGAAACTTCTGTTTTGAGGATCTTTTCGGGGGTCGTTCCGGTCGGCCTTCATCGTGGGCGAGGGTCTTCGAGGAGTCTTCCTCTTTAAACTTTTGAACTTCTCTCCAAATTTGGTCTATTCCCGGTGTAGTTGGCTGAGTTCCTAAGCTTTGGCCAGGCTCCTAGGGTCAACTTGACATATTGGCATTAGGCATGCTTTAGCTTTGGCTCGAAGTATGCTTTGTCCGGTGGTTTCCATCCTTATCTTCCTCTCTTGTCATTGTGTTCCTAGTCCTAGCCAATTTATTGCTCCGGGTATTTCCTAAATGCTAAACTTTCTTCAAATGCTTCACATTCTATGTTTTAACCCATTATTTCTCGAAGGCTATCTATTTTATGGCTTCATTCCCCCCTTTTCTTATGACTTACGAATTCTTTCGTCAAGGTCTGATCCTAAGAGCGCTGATGCGCTCGTACCATAGCCCAAACCATTTGGGTCCTTTTCATTATGATCCTTAGCTTCCACCACATAAAAATATTTGTTAAAGTTAATACCAACAGGGCTACAACTACCAATATCATTGGGTGCACCAGGTAATTGAAAACTTGTGTAGCTGTTGGGGAAAATCCTGTGAAGATATCCCACCAATGATGCTGGCCTACTTGTTCTACTTCGGTGAGGACATTCTTTATTCTTTCTGAATCATGTTCTACCTGCCATACCATCCGTTTAGTCGTTTGATTCACTCTTTGCACCAATTTCTTTACTTTAGGGTGTGCGAGCATTGCTTTAAGAATTTTGACATCCATCCCTATTTGCAACTCTGGTATTTCTCGATACAGGTTAAAATCTGTGTTAAGTAGCTGTTGAGTAGTTATTGGGACAGTATAATGAAAATCGCAACCCACTATTTTGGTAAAGTTGCACACACAAAAGTTAGTATTGTTAGTTTCCTCTTGGCAATTATCTATAGTGACATTGTCACAGGCTGTCCGTACGCAAGCACACCCATTCCCTATATAGTAAACTTGTGACTGTGTTCTATTATGCAAAAGCACTTCAAAGGTGCACACTCTATTTTCAGCATCTAAGCATAAATCTTCTGCTTCTACTACAGCGTTTTCGCAAACATAGCCTAGCTGTCCTCTAGGAATACATGCTTCCGTGCTAACCGATTGCCACTTATTTTTGATATAATTATAACTGGCCCAAACATTGTGATCTATTGGCTTGACAATGACATCTTGTTGTATTGTCCCTAAGGTGAGGATAGGAAAAATAGCTCTTTTCTCTGCCGCACTGATGGTGAGGACATAAGCTTCGATATGTTCCTGTTGAGGTTCATAAGTGAAATTTACTAACTGCCACCAGGCTTGATGGTCTTTCTCGAATTGTGTAGTATGATTGTCCTTTAATATTGTTTCCCTTAGTTCTTGAGGTAATATACCTGACGTTCCTTCTCTCATTATTCCTGCCGCTACTGATTGTACCCACTGTTGTGTCTGAGAGCATTGGACAGCGAGTGCAATGTCTTTACTAAGTTCTCCTGTGTAATCAGCGAGCTTTACAAAATCCTCTGCAGTATGGTTTGCTACCATGGTTAGTAATTTTACTACTAGCGATTGTGTTTCTGCCAATGTAAGCATAGATGAACTCAGCGGCACTTTGAGTTTTCCTAAGTTGGTGGTGACAGTGCTCAATTTGTTCACCAATACTTCTTGATCTACTGCATTCAGTATTCCAAATCCAGTACCAACCCATCCACTTATATCCCTTTGCGCCCGCCTGTGATAGGACCTAGTTGCTAACCATGCATTCCATCCCTTAAGGCTTTGCTGTACAAATGGTCGGCAATCCTTCTGCAGATGCGTAACATCGGCATGTATATTCATCTGCACCTTTTTCAGGGAATAAGTGGGATCCAATAATAATTTTAGTTCATTAGATTTCCTTATCACTTGAGGCCCTACAAAGGTTAAATTGTGCACTACTTTGCATTCCGCTGGTGGAGTGGTTTCTTGGGGCAAGTCTAGATTTGGATATAAGGAGATCCCGTCTTCCGATAGTGCCACCTTATATTCAACAGCATGCCCACCAGGGACCCCCTCTAGGCTAAGACCTTGTTCCGGTATCTTCAACTGTCTTTCGCATATGAACGACATCGATTGATCCAATCTAAATGCCATCTCACACCGTGCCTTCCCTTCTTCGGGACCACCAGATGCCACGATCTTTCCCGCAGGAAAAAGAAGAGGGTGAGGGTCAAGGGTTATGTTTTGAGGACGCAGCTCCCCAAGCGAATCTTCTCTATAAATTACTGTGTTTTGGGGCTGTGATCCGGTTGGATCTTCCCGGAAATCACTCCACCGACATGAAATTGGGCCCTTTTGCTGCCTCCAAATAGTGGGCTTGCCCATTTTTACCGGACTAAAGGTAATTAGGTTTTGTTCGGATGCTGATTTCCTCAAGGATCGAATTGTTAATACTAACTGCCTTGTTCTTCCTTCCACTGAGTCAAGCTCTCGACACCCAATTTGGATTTGGTCTCCCTTGTATGCTACCATGGAAGGTTGATGCCATAATTTACTTGAGTATGGCTGATTGTTACGTAGGGCATATACCTCGAAATAGGGTCCCTTCGCTCCCCATTCCGGGTGAATACACTGGTGTGCGTGAGACCATGGGTCTATTGGGGCAGAGTCTTGGGGAAGAACTATACTTATCGAGAGTCCAACGATCAGGGTTGAAAGGGCCTGTGGTGAAGTCAAGATCATGATGTCCGTTCCTCTTGTTTACTCTCTGGAGCTTTCTTGACCCGCGAGTAATGAATCCACGTAGGTCGCTCCTTGATCCGGACCGCGGTGAAGGTAGTCAGCAGCACTTGGAAAGGTCCCTCCCACTTCTCTTGCAGGGGTTTTCCTAAAAGATTCTTAACATACACCCAATCACCGGGATTAAACGGATGCAATTTACAATCAGGTTGTTTAGGTTGGTGCTCTATCACCACGGTAGCATTCTTATCCAATTGTTTCCCCACAGTAATTACATAATCATAAATGTACTGGTTACCGATTTGGTCTATGGCATCCCCGTTTACAACTTGCATAGCATAAGGTCTACCATACAGGATTTCGAATGGGCTTAGCTTCTCTTTTGACCTTGGTTTGACTCTCAGCCTCAGCAGAGCAATAGGCAAGGCTTGATACCATTGCAAATTAGTCTCTTGGCATATTTTGGCAATTTGCTGCTTAATAAGATGATTCATTTTTTCTACTTGTCCACTGGCCTGTGGATGATAAGGCGTATGTAATTGCCATTTGATTTGTAATGCTTTGCTTATTGCTCTCACCACTTTCGCACAGAAGTGTGTACCCCTATCCGAGGAAATACTCTTCGGTACCCCAAACCGCGGAATGATTTCATTCAGCAGTATTTTGGTCACTTCTCTTTCCTTGTTTGTCCTGCAAGGGAATGCTTCAGGCCACCCAGAAAATGTATCAGTTAATACCAACAAATATCGAAACCCCCCTTTTCTTGGGAGCTCAGAAAAATCAATTTGCCATACCTCACCTGGGAATTTACCTCGACTTATGGCTCCTTGGTGTATCTTGGTTCCCGTATTCGGGTTATTTTTCAGGCACCGTTCGCACTGGGATGTTACGTGCTTTATAGTAGTAAATAATTTCGGTCCTGCTATCCTGGTTTGCAAATATTGGTAAAGCGGATCCAAACCCCAATGGGCCTTCTCATGTTCTGCTTTTACAAACTGCCACATCACATTTCCTGGTACTACTAACTGTCCTGTTTCCAATTGACCCCAACCATTTTCTAATATTTTGCCCTTATTTCTTTGAATCCATCTATGGTCTGATTCCTGGTAATCTGGCTTGATACTGATATCCAGGTCTCCTGGTATTAGGGCCGTTATTCCCACTTTCCTAGACCTTGTGGCAGCCAATTTGGCCTCTGTATCTGCCTTTCTATTTCCTATTTCTGGAATAGTATTGCCTTTCAGATGTCCCTTACAATGCATTATGGCCACTTGAGCTGGGAGTTGGACCGCCTCTAGCAATCGCAGAACCTCCTCTGCATGTTTAACTGTTTTTCCTTGTGTAGTCAACAGTCCTCTTTCTTTCCAGATGGCCCCATGAGCATGTACAACAGAAAAGGCATATTTAGAGTCTGTCCATATATTGATTTGCATGTTCTCTGCCAATTCCAGAGCTCGAGTCAGAGCTATCAGTTCTGCCTTCTGGGCTGAAGTTCCTGTGGGCAAGGGGTTCGACTCAATTACCCTTTCTGTAGTAGTGACTGCATAACCAGCCATTCTTACTCCTTGCTTCACGAAGCTGCTGCCATCCGAGAACCAGTTGTCCGCATCTTCGAACGGCTCTTCTTTGAGGTCCGGGCGACTGGAATAGACAGCTTCAATTGTTTCCAGGCAGTTGTGTTCGATGGGTTCTGCCGGGGCTCTTCCTTCTAGAAATGAAGCTGGGTTCACAATGTTAGTTACCTGAATGGTTACATCATCTGATTCAGCCAGAACGGCCTGGTATTTTAGGAATCTGGAAGGCGACAACCAATGGTTGCCTTTCTGTTCCAGCACAGCCGACACGGTGTGGGATACTAGTACAGTCACCTTTTGGCCCAGCGTGAGCTTCCTGGCCTCTTCTATGTTAATTATCACTGCGGCCACTGCCCTCAGACAGCTTGGCCATCCTTTACTTACTTCATCCAATCGCTTAGAGAAGTAGGCCACAGCTCTCTTGTGTGGTCCCAGCTGCTGTGCTAGGACTCCTAAGGCCATCCCTTGTCGTTCGTGGGAGAACAGCCAGAATGGTTTTGATACATCTGGGAGACCTAAGGCTGGTGCTCTCATTAGTTCCATCTTCAGCTTCTTGAAGGCTTCTTCTGCCTCGGGAGTCCAAACTAGGATGTTCTTAGTCCCCTTCAACAAATCATACAGTGGTTTAGCAAGTATCCCGTACGAGTAGATCCATAGCCGACACCAACCTGTCATCCCCAAAAAGGCACGCAGATCTCTCACCGTCTCTGGTTTGGGCATCTGGCAGATGGCCTCTTTCCTAGCTGCTCCCAGGGATCGCTGTCCTTTGGAGACTTCGTATCCCAGGTACACCACTTGTTTCTGTACCAGCTGTGCTTTCTGTTGAGAGACTCTATATCCACTTAAACCCAGGAAATTCAGCAAGGAAATAGTCCATTCAATGCATTCTTCCTCTGTCGCTGTTGCTATTAGGAGGTCGTCTACGTACTGCAGAAGGGTGCCATCTCCCAGCGGCCTTTCCCACTGTTCTAGTTCCTTGGCTAACTGATTCCCAAAAACCGTAGGGGAATTGCACCACCCTTGGGGCAACACTGTCCAGGTGAGTTGGGTCTTTCTTCCACTATCTACAGATTCCCACTCGAAGGCAAAAATCCTTTGACTCTCGAGAGCTAAGGGGAGGCAAAAGAACGCGTCTTTTAAATCTAATACGGTGAACCAGGCCAAATTCTCCTTCAGTCTGGTCAAAAGCGTGTATGGGTTAGCAACTACCGGATGCAATGCCTTAGTTATTTCATTTACTGCTCTCAAATCCTGGACTAACCTATAGGTTCCATTAGGTTTCTTGACTGGCAGGATTGGTGTATTAAAATCTGATTCGCATTCTACCAATAACCCCAGTTCCATAAACCTTCTGATTGTGGGCTCAATCCCTTTCCTATCTTCTATCCTCAGAGGGTATTGTTTCTTTTTCACCGGTTTTGTCCCAGCTTTAAGTTCAACGACAATCGGTGCTGCTTGTTTTGATTTTCCAGGTATATCAGTAGCCCACACCAATGGGTACGCCTTGCTCAGGATTTGCTCGAAATTGTGGCTTTCAGGTTTAGGCTCTACACAACTGATCGTTAGGCTTAAAGCTGTAATCAGTTGTTCTTCATTTACTTGAAACTCCAATTGATCTTTGTTAAACTTTAATACAGCCCCCAAGTTCTCCAATAAGTCCCTCCCTAGTAGGGGTTTTGGTGAATTTGGTAAATACAGGAACTGATGAATTCCCATTTGCTTCCCAATTTTGTATTTAATGGGTCTCAAAAAGTAAGCCTTTTCTGGTTGGCCTGTTGCTCCCACAACTTGTACAAATTCATCACTTTTAGGTACAAATTCTTGATTTAAAACCGAAAAGGTTGCTCCCGTATCAATCAAAAAGTCTAATTCCTTTTTACCCTCCCCTAGCTCTATCTTAACCAGTGGGTCTGCTAGGGTACGGCCCACCGGTCCCCTTCATTCACTATCCTGAGGCGTGGTAGTAGTGGTGGCCATTAGCCTTTCCCTTAGCTGGGGGCATTCTCGCTTCCAGTGTCCCGTCTGCAGGCAGTACGCACATTGATTCGGCCCTACCCCGTTTGAATGGGGCTGGAGCCTCCTTCCCCTTCCTGCTGGGTTGTCTCTACCTCTTCCCCTGGTTCCAGGTTCCGAGTAGCCTGTCTTCTGAGCTGCCACTGCTACAGCCACTACTCGAGCTATCCTCCTGTCCTCCTTTTTCTTCTCCTCAACTTCTCTATTATTGTATACTTTCCACGCCTCATTCAGCAGTGTCTCTAGGTTTTTATTTGCCGGGTGCTCGAGCTTTTGTAATTTCTTCCTGATGTCTGGGTTACTCTGTCCCATCATTAACCCTAACAAATGCTGTTTCCCTTCCTCTGTTGCTGGGTCCAGGGGTGTGTATTGTCTCATTGCTGCCCTAAGCCTATCCAGAAATTCTGACGGGGTCTCATCCTTTCCCTGCCTGACATCATACAGCATCGACCAATTGACAGCCTTAGGGATCGCATTACGCAAACCCATCGCTATCAATTTTCTATACTGCACTAGCCGTTGATAGTGTTCCGCGTTGCCCGGGTCCCACTCTGGTTTACTGCTGGGAAAATTATCTTCTAGTCTCCCCGATAATAGTTGGGCATGTCGCCTCCCCGTTTCCAATACGAGTTCTCTTTCCGTATCTGTCAACTCTGACAACATCACTTCTATATCCTCCCAATCAATATCTAAGTTCTTTGCCATTAGTTCAAACCTCTTTGCTACTCCCTCTGGATTCCTCCTGAAGTTCCTTGCCTCATCCCTCCAATTGTTCAAATCACTCGTCGAGAATGGCACCTTTACTCTAGTCTTTTCCCCTACCATTGGCATAACTTGTCGGAGAGGAGCTATCGTGCGATTCCCTTTCTCCCCTTGCTTTGCTTCCCCCCGTGCCACAGATCTGGTGTAATACGAGTGACTGGTCCCCTCCCCGGGATCTTCTTCCTGTGCCTCAATGCCTTCTCTATTCTTTCTCTTCTCTTTCTTCTTTCCCCCCTCCTGTTCTTCATTTTCCTCTCCTATCTCTATCACACAATCCATCCGATTCTCATCCTGCGTCTGTTGCCTCTTTTGTATCTGCCAGCTCTTATCCTGTCCCGGGCTGCGGTTCCTCTCATCCTCTGCTCCCCCTCCACTTCTCTTATCCTCTATCTGAATTACTATGTTCAGTTTCTGTGAGTTACTCTCTGCCTCCCTTTCGCATGTCTCATTATCATTCTTCTCGCTGTATCTCAATTTAGGGACGTCACCTCCCGGTGAATTGCTTTTATCCCCAGTCCTTGGTGTACTGGTTTCCATTCTACAGACGCCTCCATTTCTGGAGGTGTTGCTATCTCCATATGGACTGAGCTCGGGTATGCTACGTGTCTCCCTTCGGCTCTCTGCTTCTGACCCACTGCCTTCCTCCCCCTCAACTTCCAGTCTGGGTGGGCTGTCAGCATCCATGTAGCTCCCTGGCCCCTGTGGACTATCTAGTCCCTGAGGGCTGTTTTTCCTCCCGTCAATCCCTGATTTTAATGGGCTGCCCTCCTTCCAACTGTTGTCTAGCCTCTGGGGGCTGTGCCCAAACTTAGATTTCCACCATCGTTCTAGTTCCTTTAATGGGGTAGGATCCCCTTGTTCCTCTTTTGGCCTGGGGAGGGGCCCTTCTCGTCCTGGGGCAAATGGATGGTATTCCCACAGGCTTATTTCGCTCTCCTTTCCACTGTCCCTTCTTGTTAACTTAAGACATTGTTGCCCAATGCTACATGCATCGCAGCAACGTTCTTTGGGCTTTGAATCTTTCTTATCTTTTTCCAGGGCTAATACTAGAGGATCCTGAGGGGCTACATTAATTCCACACTCTTTTTGCCACTCAGGTTTATTCCTCAAGGTGAAAAACATGTCTGCGTACATCACTTCATCCCACTTATTGAGCCGGCGGAGGAAGAGCATTAATTGTAAAATGGTATTATAATTAATTGTTCCCTCGGGCGGCCATTTCTCATTATCATCTAACTTATACAATGGCCACCACTGCGTACAATATTTGAGAAGTGTCTTTTTACTTATGTTTCCCCCCGGAATCCCTCCCAGGTCCTTCCAATGCTTTAGGATGCACCCTAAGGGGGTTTTCATATTTACGTCCTTACTCTGTTGACCTCCCATGACTATCCCCTGTATCTGCGTTTCCTGTTAACCGAAACAGTCCCTCTCTCGCAACCACGATATGCTGATATATTTTAACACTTCATGCACACAATCTCAATCGCTTCGTCCGTTTCCGACCTGGCTTCTCGCGAAGAACAGGAAATGCGGAGCAGGACTCCCTCTCGCTTCGCAGCTACGCTGCGTCTCACTCACCCTCACATACAACACACACTTATAAAATAAAATTATTTTACCAGGTTTGGTCACAAAAAAATCGCCCACAAACTGTGAGGTACCGGCTTCCCAAAATCAAGGCACGTAGACAGCACAATGCGCGTTTCAATCTATTACATAAAGAGTGACAAGATGTCTCCTATAAAACTTTGCAACAAACACACAAAACGAACACACAAAACACATACAAACACCAATGGTACCAAAACCTATGACACAAAACACATACAAACACCAATGGTACCAAAACCTATGACACAAAACACATACAAACACCAATGGTACCAAAACCTATGATGTTCGAGATATCGAACACAAATGGTACCAATTAGGGACAAACACCAATGGTACCAAAACCTATGATGTCCGAGATATCGAACACAAATGGTACCAATTAGGGATTTTTACCAGGGCGTCCCCTGGTTTACCCTTCGGTGGTCACGTCTGACCCCCGTGTCCCAATAAAGCGCTTTACACCAAAACCAATAAACAATTAAAAATACCTCTTAATTGGAGCAGGAGATGCAGGGAATCCTTCCTCTGCCGAGGAGCGCTGGTCCGAGAGGGGAGTCTCTTCTGACAAAAATCCGTCAGGGGCCCCAGAGGATCCCGGCCCCGTACCGGCTCCTCGGAGGGAACCCCTCAAAGTCTGGGTCTCCTGTTTGGTCCCATCTGGGTCGCCAGAACTGATGCCGAATCTTGCCCCAAAAGGCGATAAAATAACTGTCTAAGAGACTCAGTTTAAGTCAGATAGACAGGAGGTATTTTATTAGCAACGTGCACGTTGGGGAAATCTCTAAAGGGATTTTTCCAAAGTCTTACAGCAAAAGCGTGCCTTTTATACAGTTTTAGGTTTGGGATTACATCATGTCCATGCATATTCATATGGGGCGTGCCGTAGGCGGAGCGTGGGCGGAAACTTCTGTTTTGAGGATCTTTTCGGGGGTCGTTCCGGTCGGCCTTCATCGTGGGCGAGGGTCTTCGAGGAGTCTTCCTCTTTAAACTTTTGAACTTCTCTCCAAATTTGGTCTATTCCCGGTGTAGTTGGCTGAGTTCCTAAGCTTTGGCCAGGCTCCTAGGGTCAACTTGACATATTGGCATTAGGCATGCTTTAGCTTTGGCTCGAAGTATGCTTTGTCCGGTGGTTTCCATCCTTATCTTCCTCTCTTGTCATTGTGTTCCTAGTCCTAGCCAATTTATTGCTCCGGGTATTTCCTAAATGCTAAACTTTCTTCAAATGCTTCACATTCTATGTTTTAACCCATTATTTCTCGAAGGCTATCTATTTTATGGCTTCAATATAGCATCCATTCCCCCCCCCCCAGTTTGTACATATAACCAAGA
The DNA here is from genome assembly GCF_030490865.1 of Poecile atricapillus. Lineage (NCBI taxonomy): Eukaryota > Metazoa > Chordata > Aves > Passeriformes > Paridae > Poecile > Poecile atricapillus. The sequence goes on along the minus strand of NC_081288.1, from coordinate 97,951,415 downwards.
TTACCCTGTTCCAGGTGCAGAATCTGGCACTTGCTTATTGGAGTGTAATAAATTCTCGCTCGCGGTGAGAGACTTCTCCAGGGTCAAGCTGTTTAAGTATAAGCAATTTATTATAAGGGTAAAAGGAGGGGAGACCCGTGTCCGCCACCAGCCTCGGCGTCCACGTGGTCCGGGGGAAGGGAGAGAACAGGTAGAACAGGGGAGGTGAGGTTGGATGAGGGAGGGAGGGAGTAAGAGAGCAGAGAGAAAGAGGGAAAAAGCAGAGGGAGAGAGCAGGGAGGACGAGAGGGGTAGGAGCAGGGAGAGGGGGCTGAGAGTTAGGAGCGGGGGAGAGGGGGAGAGGGGTAAGAGGGAAAGGGTAAGGGGTCCGAGAGAAGAGTTAAGAGGTCAGAGGTCAGAGTAAAGAGTAAAGAGAGCGAAGTTCTTGTTACAATTCAATATATCTTTTTCTATCGTGAATATTCTAATTCTTAGTAACCAATCACCATGAGACACACCCACTAAAGAATTTACATACAGCCTATGCGCTTCCCTCTATTAACATACAGTGTTGCATTTTAGATTCTACAAAACCTTACAAGTTCTTTCCTTGCTTCTTGACCTTTGCATTCTTTATCAGCAGAAGGACATTGTTTTATCAACAGGGATTCTCCTCTAGCTGGCTAAGCTATTGTTCTTTGGTTAACCAGTACTCAGTATCCTATGACTCAAAGCAGGCTTTCATTTCTACTTTGATTCTAGCCTTCATATTTCCAGAATCTTTTGTTAAACCATCACATTCATAAGGTTTCCCTGTTTCACCTTCCCCAACATCTCCCGTCTCGATGAACTATTTAAGATAATAGAAACTGTCTTATTTGTTAGTTTTTGCACACACTGAAGTATAACGGGTACTGCTCCTAAAACTACAATTAACACTTATTAAAACAATTAAACTTATTTTACAGAGTTCTCTTAGCCAAGGTGCAAAGCTTAAAACTTTAAACAAATTGTCCAGCTTCTCTAACTTTTGAAGGTCAGATTGATTCACTTTAGAATTATCAATATCAGTTTGTTTGGCTAAATTTTTCAAATTTTGCAGCTGTTTATGAATGGGAACAGTATGATCTGACAAGCAGATGGTATCAAAGCTTGCAGTCTTTGGCTAAGGCAACCCAGGCATTTATCTTGGGCTGATTTACAGGTAAAGTTTTACTACAAAGATTGATGCAAAAGGGTAAAAACAACATGCATTCATGCAAATAACGGGAATTCGTTTGTTTTTTGTTGAACTGTCTCTGGTAGATCACTTTCTCTCAAAGTCTTTCTAAGTTCCTTTGCTTGAATTGTCACTGTTGGTGGTACGGTATCTGCTTTTGAATAATCTCTTTCTTTATTTCCCTCTATTTCTCGCTCCCGTTCTCCCCCGTCTTTCGTGGCTGCTGGTTGTGGTGCAGGGCAGTTCAAGAGTCGTGTAGGTGAGCCCGGGAGTGGCAGTACATCGGTGCGCGGGGGCCGTGGCTGTCGCTGTTTCGCGTTGTCGGGGAGAGTTGCTGGCGTAGCGGATACAGACGGGATCTGTGCCGGTGTTAGCAGCGGGGCAGAGACAGGCGGGGGCCGTGTGCCGGTGTCGGGCGGCTTCGGTGGTGGACGCGGGGACGTGAAGACGCATGGCGGGGACTGGACAGTGGCTGGGCTGGGCGGTGGCAGAGGCGACGCGGGTGTCAGCAGTTGTAGAGCCGGGGTCCCGTGCCCGTCCTTACTCTCCCCCTCCGCGGTTTGAGAGGCTGGCATGGGGGGGTGGCACGGGGGGCCCGGGGACGACAGAGGCAGGAGCGCCGGCGACAGAAATTGTGACTGCGCATTCGTGGATGGCGTCAGCGCCGCAGGGCAGCATGGGGGAGTGGTGTACGGCAGCGGGCATTTCGGATCGGGCCGCGCCGCACCGCACAGATCGGTGTCGCTGGATGGCGGCGGCGGCGGGGCCGGCGGCACCACGGGCGCCGGGAAAGCGGAGCCTGTGGGGCACCAAGGCGGCGCGGGCGGCACGGAGGGGGTGTAGGGGAGCTGAGCTGTGGGAACCGCGATGCCGAGGGTGGGTGGGGTGGCGGAGCCGGGAACCACGGTGTCGGCGGGGGCAGGCGGGACCGCGGGGACCGCGCCGCCGGGGGTCGGCGGAGCCGCAGCGGCGGCGGGGCCCATAGCCGCGGGGACGGTGGAACGGGGCGGGACCGCAACATCGGGGGAAGCTGGGACGGCAGGAGGGGGGCAAAAGCGGGGGGGCGGTGGGACGGGGAAGGTGGGGGGAGGGGTGGGAATGGAGCGTGCCGGGACTGGGGTAGGGGGAATGGGGACCGCGTGGTGGGGGGGAGGGGGCACACCGGTCTCAGTGGGCAGGAAGGGAGGGGGGACGGCGGGGACTGAGGGTATGGGGGCCGCGTGGTCGGGGGGAGGGGTAGGAGACACGGGGGTTGCGGGGTCCGGGGGGCTCGTCGCGCGTTGTGTATTCGCGGCACACATTTCTACGAGTGCCCTACAGGCTGGGACCAACTTTGCGGCCGCCATATCTCGGCGGGAAATGTTATTAAAAAGCTTATTACCAACTGTGTCCCAGAAATCTCTAGTAAAAAATTCTGAGTGTTTTGCGTTTGGGAAATTAACTAGAGTCCAGGTTAGGAGGGTTTTTAGTTCTTGTTTAGGCAATTTACTCTGGCTGGTTTTCAGTGAGAATTTTAGTTGCTTATACAGCTTTTTTTCTGGGGTAGAATAGCTTTGACCCATGATAGACTGGTTTGTGACTCACCTCTTATCTAAATGATGTCGGCTCGTCTCTCAGAGCTCGGGTGATGGGTGCTGGCCAGGCACCTCCTGTCCGTTCTCTGGTGTCACTTAGTAATACTCGCACATAACCACGCTGCAGAGTCGTCTAAAAACTACGGTTTGGACACTGCAGCGGAAAAACTTTTAGAGAGATCGGGGTGCAGATGCTGTGGCAGCGTTTACCCCTCGCTCGACCACGTAGAGGCTTTCCCCTCCTAGCCCAGGTGAGACGTCGCCTTGCAACGCCCCCCTGAGCTCAACGGGGGCTCCACGGAAACCAGGGGTTCAGACGCTGCTTGGCAACCTTCACCCCGAATAAACCACGCAGGGGGGGAGTCCCGTGTAGCACAGAAGAGATGTGGCTTTGCCACCCTCTCTCGTGTCACAGGACCCTGCGGAAATCAGGGGTGCCGAGGTCGCCTGGCAACCTGCACCCCGAAAAAACCACGCAGGGGGGGGAGTCCCGTGTAGCACAGAAGAGGCGTGGCTTTGCCACCCTTCTCAGTGCCACAGGGCCCTGCGGAAACCAGGGGTGCCGAGGTCGCCTGGCAACCTGCACCCCGAAGAAACCACGCGGTCGATACCTCTAAAGCTCCGGAGCTGACGCTGCTAAGCAACAGCCGGCCCGTGCCCGAGGGTGCCGCGGAACAGGGGCAAAAGAGTTACAGTGTTACGGTGATCAGCCGCATAAACTGCACTCTAGACGGCCTTAAAGGGTGAAAAACCAGTCTTTTTAGTTACCAATGATGGAGAAGTGTCTCACCGATGGAGAAGGCGTGGGACGGGTCTCAGACGATGGGCGCCAGGTATTGGCGTATATAAATTCTCGCTCGCGGTGAGAGACTTCTCCAGGGTCAAGCTGTTTAAGTATAAGCAATTTATTATAAGGGTAAAAGGAGGGAAGACCCGTGTCCGCCACCAGCCTCGGCGTCCACGTGGTCCGGGGGAAGGGAGAGAACAGGTAGAACAGGGGAGGTGAGGTTGGATGAGGGAGGGAGGGAGTAAGAGAGCAGAGAGAAAGAGGGAAAAAGCAGAGGGAGAGAGCAGGGAGGACGAGAGGGGTAGGAGCAGGGAGAGGGGGCTGAGAGTTAGGAGCGGGGGAGAGGGGGAGAGGGGTAAGAGGGAAAGGGTAAGGGGTCCGAGAGAAGAGTTAAGAGGTCAGAGGTCAGAGTAAAGAGTAAAGAGAGCGAAGTTCTTGTTACAATCCAATATATCTTTTTCTGTCGTGAATATTCTAATTCTTAGTAACCAATCACCATGAGACACACCCACTAAAGAATTTACATTCAGCCTATGCGCTTCCCTCTATTAACATACAGTGTTGCATTTTAGATTCTACAAAACCTTACAAGTTCTTTCCTTGCTTCTTGACCTTTGCATTCTTTATCAGCAGAAGGACATTGTTTTATCAACAGGGATTCTCCTCTAGCTGGCTAAGCTATTGTTCTTTGGTTAACCAGTACTCAGTATCCTATGACTCAAAGCAGGCTTTCATTTCTACTTTGATTCTAGCCTTCATATTTCCAGAATCTTTTGTTAAACCATCACATTCATAAGGTTTCCCTGTTTCACCTTCCCCAACACTTGCTCTTATTAAATTCCATAGAATTGGTGATTTCCCAGCTCTCTAGTCTATCCAGATCTCTCTGTAACATCTCTCTACCCTCAAGGGAATCCACAGCTCTTCCTAATTTAGTATCATCATCCAACTTAATTAATGTACATTTGATTCCTGTGCCCAGATAATTTATAAAAACATCAAAGCGTACTGGCCCTAAAATTGAGCCCTGGGGAACCCTACTGGTGACTGGCCACCAGCCCGATGTAACCCCATTTACTATAACTCTTTGAACCCAACCTGTCAGCCAATTGTTCACCCAATGTATTATGGACTTGTCCTGCTGTATGCTGGACATTTTGTCCAGAAGAAAACTGTGAGACACAGTATCAAAAGCTTTGCCAAAATAAAAAAAACCCCAAAAAACCACACCACATCTACTGGCTTCCCTTGGTCAACTAGATGTGCAACCTTGTCATAAAAGGAAATTAAGTTAGTTAAGCAGGATTTCCCCCTCATGAGCCCATACTATGACCAATATATGTTTTACAGCCAAATATTACTGTTTACGTAGATGGTATAATGGGCTGCATACAACAGTAATTTCATAGGTTACAAAATGTGTGAAAGAGCTGCAGGTTTGCATGTATTTGGGTTACAGGGATATATGGAATCATAGTGACCATTAGATGTGGATGCATTGCAGAAAAGTAGCTATGGTGCTGTGTAAATTCTCACATTGTGTATTGACTCCAGTATGCAATATCTCTTATATCCCTTAATCAAGCAGTAATGCTCAGTATCTTGTAGCCCCATGACTACAAGGTGCAGAGAATCATTGGTGATATGGGAGATTAAGGGGAAACAAGATGTGGAAGGGAATTTACAGAGCATTGCCCTGGTGACTGCATGAAGTGTGTTCAGGGAAGGAATAAAAGTGAAGTAGGTTGCATTATAAGGAAAGGCATATATGGGGAAGGGTAGGGGTCTATGAGAAACATTGCTGAAGAGAAAGGTTGGAACAAGGCAGTTAGTAATGCACATGCTGGTTGTGCATATGCTGAGTCCAGCAGGCCAAGTGTATACAGCAGTTACAGAAAATGTTCAGCTTTGCCAATGAGGGCAGTAACGCTGCTGCCACAGCCTCACCTACTTTAGATGGCAGCAGTCAACAAATACCCCATCCAGCAGCATCTCTTCACTGTTACTTTAGGATAGAAAAAGAAATGGGGCTGGTGATAAGCTTTTAGGACAAAGTAGAACTTCCTGTTCACTCTAAACTGCTTCCAAGTAGCAGGAAGCAAACAGGGTGGAAAAGCAAAGCAAATCACTGAACAGAGATACCTGCACAAAACCCCACTTTATTTTAGTCGCTAATCGGATGTGACGTCACTACGTCGGTGAACATGATCCACGCGGGAGACAGATATGATGATATGACCGCACCCTCTCTTCCTTCCTTCTCCCTCCCACTCGTGTTTCGGCCTGGCAGTTGCTATCTATTTGAACTATCAGCCACCACTATAGGTTCCCTCCTTGCCTACTCCGATGTAGTATGATCTTACATCCATGGATAATCCATTGTCATACTAGTGCCACTTTGCTTGTTGGGGATAGAACGCCCCCTCGCACGCCCTTAGCGAGGTGGAGGTTTTAATACGTTCCTAACAACCTTATTTTCTTTCCTCCTTGAGGAAACAGCTCCTCCTCCCCTCCGGCCCTAAAAGCTGTCCGTCATACGGGTAGCCCTGCCTCTTCCGGGTCTTTTCGGCTCGGCCACTGCTTCCTTCTCTCTTGCTTGCTCTCTTTTGTGAGTTATAGCAACTGTTGCCTTGTGAATCAAGCGCCATAGTCACCGTAGTCCTGGCGACTGTTACTCATCAACAACAACTGCTCTTCTACTGCTTTCTATTTGCTTCCTAATCATCACCTACAACAGCCACCACCAGCAAGAACAACACCACAGCTTTCCACGATTCAGGTGAATGTAACTGTTCCGTATAGGCTTGCAATTCTGCCTTTCTATCCCTTTCTTCTCCCCCTTGCCTCCACCCTAGCTTTTGCCTCCTCCCTCCTTGCAGCATCCAGGTTGGGACTGCTGCATTGGGCTTCGCTATTGATTGGGGGGGGGGGGGGGGGGGGGGGTGAGAGAGAAAAGCCTCGAGCGCATTCTCTTCCTCAGCCTTTCTTCCTTCCCAATTTATAATATAGGAAGAGACATAATTTCCAAAGGGGAAAATTGATGTAAATTGCCCTGTGATTGTTTATTATGAAGGGTATTTTTTTTTTAAATAATATTGGAAGTTATCTGACATGCTGCAGTACTTGTAATGTTCCAAAGTATCTTGTACATAAATAGGGAAAAGCCTATGTTACCTGTAGTACACATTAGCGATCCTTTAAAATTGTCTTGAAGGTGTTATTAGTAGTTAATAGTAGAGGTTGAAGGGCTAATTGGTACTATATAAGATTCTTCAGTGCAATTAATTGTTATGTCTGGGTGCAAGTGTAATTTAATTTTATAATTTAATTTTATGGCTGTACCTCTGAATTCCTAACATTCTCTTCTCATCAACTAACACTTTCATTTTCTTTTAAAAACATATTTGTTCTACATGGAATATTTAATGGTATTATTTTTTTCATGTACTGATCCAGAGCCTTTTTTAATTCTTCAGCTTGTGCTACTTGTAGAATTTAACCTGCTAGTATAGAAACCACTAAGTTTTCAGTAAACTCAAGGGAGTTGTGCATATTTAGAGCACAGAATGCTGTGTGTTTGTCTTACTTTCTTAGAAACACATTTGTTTCTGAAGAGCTAAAGAAATCTTGAATGTATAGTTTGAAAGGAATAAGAGCTATCTACCTGGCTATGCCTTCTTAATTAAGGTGGCCCTACCATGCCATGTTGTTGATCCATATGGTTTCTTTTCATTCAGTTTCTGTATCCAGTTGCATTATCTCAGTAGATGATTTAAAATAATTTCATAGTCTATTAACCCTAGCTTATACTGTGTTAGGAAGTGTACCTCTTACAAAAAATGTACATGCTATCTTTCTTATGAGCATAGTCTTTCTGCTGTCTAATAAAAGTTCTATGTGGAAAAATGAGAGAACATATCTACTGTGGGTTTTAACCTATTTTTAAATTACTTTAAAAGGAGAAAAACACAGATACCATGTAACTATCTAGTTCTTCACAACCCCTTAGCCACATAAATCCCATATGTATTTCCTCTATAATTGCATTACTGTCTCTCATTTAGTGCCATGATGAAATGTTTAATTGCCTCTTACGCCCATATTTACATGACACAAAACTAGGATATTTTTATCTTCAGTGATTCAGTTTTTTGTTTTATCACATCATGAATACTTTTGAATTAAACTTAATTTTAAGCTAACTGTAAAGTAATATTGTATCAGGAAAATAATGATTCATTTTTTACAATTACTGTTTACTAACATGCAGAATCTGAGGAAGTTTTAAAATTATATTTTTAGATAATATACAAGTGTGCTTGGTTGATATCTGCTTAGGTTTCTGCAAAACATATTAAAACCTCATTCCTTTGTGATATAATAGTGCTTCTGTGTCTGGCTTGACATCTCTTGGTGTAATAAGCCTTTGCCACATTAAATTTACCATTTAAAAATTAGGGATTTACTGGAACTTAGTAGTGGAGTAGCTGTTTTCAGGGGAGTTTTAGTATCTATCTTAATATATATATATATATTTATTTTTTATATACTTGTATCTATGTATACATTTAAATAGAGGTGATTGAGGTGGTTTTTTTTTAAACATGCCCTGTTCTTGGAATTGCAGAGAAGTTAATTTTCCTGAAGGTTCTGGGTGTTTGACACTATGCTAGCTGGAAAAATAATAAATTTAGTAAAGATACAACAAAATGAAAACATCCTCATGTTGGAAAATTTTCAAGAGTCTTAAGTGTAGATGGCAATATTTATTTCATTTTGGGCAGATATTTATCATGTACACGTGAAACTGCTGTTTAGAGAGATTGAGCATATGAACATCTGCATGTGTGTCAAAGCCTAGTCTATGTATTTGCATCAAGTACTTAAAAGTTTGATGCTGAGAAGTAAAGGTGGGAGAAGGAATTTGAATGGAAAAGACTAAAGAGAAGATTGAACTTAGTATGTACTGTAGAAACATCTCACAGATGAGGGAGATACTCCATAATAGTGAAGAGGGAAATGTTGGTTTAATCTTGGTAGGGTCTGATTCTGGTTAAATTTCTTCATGTGAAGAATACTTATTTAACCAAGCTATCTCACCAAACTTAACAGATTGACGCTCTATCCTAATCTTATATAAACAAACCTATATGTCTGCAGAAGTTTAGTTGCATTCAAAAGACTGTCTTATGGTACTAATAAAATATTACTTATGGAACAATTGGACAGCATTGCAACTGCTCTTTGCTAAGTCACTCCTGTCTCTAGTGTATCCTTGAGCAACACAGAAGGAAACATGTGCCCTCAGCAGAAACTAGATCTAACAAAAACCAAGACTGTAGAATATGGTTCAGATAATCATTAGCTAGTTTTTAAGTGTAACTATTTTTACAGTATAAATATCTAGATGTCTTTAACTGTAGCTATGTAGATAAAATATTTTTAGACTGTTTTCCAAGCTGTTTTCCCTCACTTTTGAGATCACAATCAATAGGATGGCTTTTAATTTTGCAGTGATCTGTCCTTGAAAGTAATTATAAGTAGTGAATACTGTACTTATGTCTCTATATTAATCTTTTTGTCTGTGTTGAGGAAAATAGGTGCTTGATTCAGGATTCTGACTTTCCTCTGTGTTCTTTACAAAGCTAAATCCTAAAAGTGCAGGAGATCGTGAATCATCATGGTTTGGATTGGAAGGGACCTTAAAGATCATCCAGTTCCAACCCCACTGCCGTGGGCAGGGACACCTTCCAATGGACCAGGTTGCTCAGGGCTCCATCCAACCTGGCCGTGAACACATCTGGGTATGGGGTGTCCACAGTTTCTCTGGGCAACCTGTTCCAGTGCCTCACTAGCCTGATGAAGTAACTTTTCTTTATGGTTTGTTTTATAAGCCCACTAGGAAAAAAAAAATAAATGGTTTGGCTTTGAGGTTTAACAAGTCCAAGTGCCAGGTCTTGCACTTTGGCTACAACAACCCCCTGCAGCGTTACAGGCTGGGGATGGAGTGGCTGGACAGTGACCAGGCAGAAAGGGACCTGGGGGTACTGGTCAACAACCAACTGAACATGAGCCAGTAGTGTGCCCAGGTGGTCAAGAAGGCCAATGGCATCCTGGCCTGTCGCTAGAGGACACAAAATGATTCACACAAACACCTCTCAGTATCAGAACAGAAAAAGGTAGTTTTTTTCTCTGACTCCAGTATTTATAGATTCTCGACAATGACCAGGGATTGGATAATTAAGTTACCATCTTCCCATGCACACTGGTCACGCGAAATGTCCATCAAAAAACGTTTCTTAGAAGGAATGTGATAGACAACTTATGTTTACAGAACTTTCACGGGAAAGTAACTAAAACTATGAAAACATTATCAGAAGGTTTAATTTTCAAGGCAACATTGGCCTGTATCAGGAATAGTGTGCACAGTCTTCCCCTGTACTTGGCACTGGTGAGGCCATAACTTGAGTACTCTGTTCAGTTCTGGGCCCCTCAATTTAGGAAGGATGTTGAGATGCTTGAACACATCCAGAGAAGGGCAACAAGGCTGGTGAAGGGCCTGGAACACAAGCCCTATGAAGAGCGGCTGAGAGAGTTGGGGTTTTTTAGCCTGGAATAAAGGAGGCTCGGGGAGACCTTATCACTCTACAACTACTTGAAAGGAGGTCATAGTCAGGTGAGAGTCAGTTTCCTCTCCCAGGCAACCACTGACAGAACGAGAGGACAGTGTAAAGCTGCTCCAGGGGAAGTTTAGGCTAGACATTAGGAAAAACTTCTTCACTGAAAGAGTGATTGGGCACTGGAATAGGCTGCCCAGAGAGGTGGTGAAGCCACCGTCCCTGGAGGTGTTTAAAAAATGACTGAATGTGGCACTTAGTGCCATGGTTTAATTGATAAGGTGGTGTTAGGTCATAGGTTGGACTTGATGATCTTAGAGGTATTTTCCAACCTAGTTATTTTTGAGATTCTGTGATTTGCTTTAGAAAAAACACTGCAAGCTTATGGAGAAGAAACAAAATATCAGTTACAAAAGCAGTTCTCATTCATGAATGTTCTCTTAGGAAGAAATTTTCTCCCCCCTGCTTCCCCCTCCCTGACTTCTTGCTTTCAAAGGAGTCTTCATTTTGTTATTATTTTTTGAGGTCCCTGTAGAAAACATTGACCAAGTAGTATTAAATGTTTTGAGATGCTCAAACTGGGTGTTATATAGACTAGTTATCTCAGCCTTTTTGATAACTTTCAAGACATGCTTTTATTCTTATGTTCCTAAAGAAATAATTTCTGTGATAATGCCCTCCATCTTATTTGAAAGGGGTAGAGGTTTCAAAACTACAGATTTAATCAGAATAATTATATGGGGAAAGGTAAGACTAAATTTATGCTACTATTGAAGAAAATGCAGTCAGTTCTCGGGTTTTATATATTTCATTTGGTAATAAACATCTGGCCAGTCAGCAAATATCCACACCTTATACTCTCTGTTGTAATATGGATACAATTGAAGAGCAAAAGGCATAGGCCAGATTTCCTATTTCCTACAGATGTCATCAATCATGCTACTTTTGAACAATTTGTAGGAGAAAAGCCCTATTGTTCACTTCTTAGCCATTTCTTCACCTTTCTTCAGTGGATTTGCAAAAATTTTATTGAAAACACTGATCCAGTAGAAATATTTTTAGGTATGTAATTTGGCCTGCAGAATCTTCATGATTAAAAATAATGAATAAAACCAGAAAAACACAGTTTGACAAAAACAACTTGGAGTCAATATGAAGTTTTTATTGATGAGTGTGATGTCATATGGTATAGAATATTATTTTGGTCAGTTGGGATCAGCTGTCCCAGCTGTGTCCCATCCCAACTCCTTGAGTATTCCCAGTCTACTTGCTGGCATGGCAGTATGAGAAACAGAAAAGACCTTGATGCTGCATAAGCACTTTTCATCAATAGCTGAAACATGGTTGTGTTATCAGCACTGTGTTAAGTCACAAATCCAAAACACAGAACCATACAAGCTTCTATGAAGAAACCTAATTCTATCCCAGCCAAAACCCAGTGCAATTATAAAATCTGTTAGTGTAACCTTTTACTAAAAGAGGTCTGTCAGTGTGTGGTGGCTATTTGAGAAGACTTTTAAGCTCTTTAAGCAAATTTGTCAGAAATGCATAAGGAGGGCTATAGATTTATTAGTGCTTCTTAACCTGAAAGCACCACATACCTTTTAGGTTGCACAGCAACTGACTCCTAGCAACAGTAGCAGATTGAATTTTTAAGAGCAACATGTCAGATGTAATAATAAAGCAAGAGTACAAACAGTTGTAATGGTTTTCTTTTCATAATAAACTAGTTTAAATTTAAGGAACTTTCCCTCCCTCCAAAATAGGAAGTCTCCTCCACTGACCTTGGTGTCTCTATGTTGTTTCCTCACATGTTCTCACCTCCTCCTCTTCTCTGGGTAGAAAAAAACTGTGCGTGCCCCACTTCTGGCACCAAGACTAATAAAGCTGTTTAGAATGAGAGTGGCTGTCACGTTTTGGTGTGGGGGTGGAATTTTTTTTTTCCAATTTCCTTTTTTCTATCATAATACTATGAGATAAAACAGAAAATAAAGAATCAATAAATGGAGCATTACATAAGAAATTTCATGCATGCTTAGGGAGATTTGTAAATTTCAACTTCTCTTGTAAATTAATTCATTGTAAGATTTCTTAAAAGTCACCAGCTAAACAAGTAAACAAATGTTTTGGAAGGAATCAAAATTATTTTATTTTGGGGTATAAGTCAAACTAATGGAGTTAGAAAGAGATCTCCCCTGAACAGGTTATTCCATAACTGCCTACTGTAGAGATTCTTGTGTCTATGTGAAGTTTGCTGAACTCATTTAGACAATTTTTATGTTCCAAAATATAGATGATCAGTGTTTCATTGTTTTTATTTTTTTTCTGTTGTCTTCTCTTGGTTCAGCTAAAAAATATTCTGAAGCAATTTTTCTAGCTTTTTTTTGGGTTGAATGTTGATATAAAATCCTGTATTGATCTTTCAAAATTTTATTTGCTAAACATGATAAAATTGACAATTTTAAATCAAACTCTAACCTTTTTCAAAAAGGTCTGTGAAATTCTTGTGAAGATTTGTATAAAAGTTACTGACAGACAAATTTACTCTGTCATACCAGTCTGTCAGTGTAGGTTTTTACCCTTTAAAATCCTTTGTGTTAAAGGTGTGAAAAAGGTAGAAAATATGCGGGCAGGTAGTGTGGTATGGAGATGGAATGAGACAGAGAAATAAAACATGCTTCTGCATGGGCTCCTCTCCATGGGCCACAGTTCCTGCCAGGAGCCTGCTTCAGCATGGGCTTTCCATAAGCTCCAGTGTTCTTTGGGGCATATCCACCTGTTCCACTGTTGTCCTTGCTACAGGTTGCAGGGGTATCTCTGCTCTGGTGCACCTTCTCCCCCTCTACTTTCACTGACCTTGGTGTCTGTGAGGTTGTTTCTCACTTTCTTCCCCCCCCCCCCCCCCCCCTTTCTCATTCTGCTGTGCAGTGATTTTGCCCTTTCATAAATATGTTATCACAGAGGTGCTACCAGCTTTGCTGATTGGCTCAACTTTGGCCAGTGGTGAGTTAGTTTTGGATCTTGCTGGAACCACCTTTGTTAGGCACAGGGGCAGCCCCTGATCTTTCTTCACAAAAGCCACCTGTGCAACCCCTTGTGGTCTGAACACTAATGGAGTCTGACAACATGTTCTAAAACAAAGCTTTATTGAAGCAGTAAGAAAGATGAGCAGTGATGTGCCTATATGGCACAATCACCATTAGCAAACATAGGATCATAAGTGATGTCATAACTGGTGGACTGCCAGGTACACTTGATGGTTGGATCATCTGACAGCAACTGCCAATCATGCAATTGTCTTTTGAGTGTGGGTAAAATTATTTGTGCCTTCCATTGACTCCACCATGTTGCATTCCACTCCTAAGAGGAAGGGAGCACTCAAGATTTGTAGGTGCTCGTGGTTGGAAAGGAATGACAAATGTCAGAAGGTCTAAAAAAAACTTACCAAGATTTATTAGTAAATTATAAACTTGGCATGTAAATTGGTATAAGTTAGTCCCTTATCTTCTAGTAGCAAGAAAAAGAAAAAATAAAAGAGGGAAGATGGAGAGAAAGAGAAATAGAGAGGTCAGATAGGAGAGGAAAGGAGATCACCAGTCCTGGGTCCAGCATCAATCTGGCTGACAGGGTGTCCAGGGTCCTGGGGGGAAGCCACGCAGACTTTGTTGGGGGTACCTTTTTATAGATAAGTTTTCCCCACACCAGAGATAAGTTCCTTGCTTTCTATGCAAATTAGTCATCATACACAATTTGTTCTTCTGGACCTTTCTGGAAATGGGTCGGAGGGCTTTGGGGGTCTTGATCTCATTCCTGCCCTTGCTCTGGACTGTGTTGTACTTACCTCCAGGAGCCAGAACAAGGATGTTTGTCCTAGAAAAGTGCTGCCCTACCTCTGCGTGGCCCCTTTTCCAGCCATATCCTTCTCTTTTTTGCCCATTTGCACACGTGCTCTTATGCAACAATCCTTGTTTGGCTACATGGCTATCAGTGTTTTAGACATACACATTAGCTTCTCATCTACTGGGCTTCTATACACCAATGGTAGTGTGATTTGAGAGAATCATACTTTACGTGAAGAATGCGGACAGCATCTTGCCTGCGCTTCTGATACTGGTCAAGAAGCAGGGTATCAGGAAGCAGGGTGTCACCTCCCCCAACTACCAAAATCTTGCCTCGTAAATCTTGTTTTGTTTTAAACCACACTTTGTTAAATGTAGTGAGGTTCTTTCATTACTTCATATGCCCTCGATAGAGAGCTAGTGATAGAAATTCATCTAAAAGAATGCCTTGCATGTCATAAAGCTTTATTTTATGACATAAAACCAAATTAAAAGGTGGAAATTAAGAAACCATGCAGATGCTCACTTGACCCCCCCCCCTCCTCCCCAACCCAGTGGAATGGGGAGGAGAATCAGAAGTAAAACTTGTATGTTGAGATAAGAACAGTTTAATAATTGAAAATAAAGTAGAATACATTAATAATCGCAAATAATAATACTGATAATAAAAAGGAAACAAACAAGTAATGCACAATGCAATTGCTCACCACTCACTGACCAATGCCAGACCCCCCTTCCCGAACCCAGATCAGCTACCCTTCTGGGTAACTCCTCCCAGTTTATATACTGGGCATGATGTTCTATGGTGTGGAATATCCTTTTGGTCAGTTCAGGTCACCTGTCCCGGCTGTGCCCCCTCCCAGTTTCTTTTGCAAATCTCCTCACTGGCAGAGCATGAGACAAGAAAAAACTCCTTGACTTAGGATAAACCCAACTTAGCAAAACCCAAAACATCAGTGTGTTATCAACACCATTCTCATTCTGAATCCAAAACACAGCACTGCAATGGCTACTGAGAAGAAATTAACTTGCTCCCAGCTTAAACCAGGACAGAGTGCAAAAAGGTTTAGCAGTACTTAATCATGGACTAATTTAACATTTATGAAGTGATTCAATAGGGTTTACTGCAATTACAACAATGACTTAATTATAGATTTAAGATAACATTCATACCATAATCAATTCACATGCACTCATACAGACAGATGTATGCATCTATATGTGCAAAGGTACCTGTTAAAAACTCCCCTTGAGTTCAGTGAAATATGCCAAATCCCTTTGTGTTCTCAATTAGCAAGGGTTGTACCTCGAGGAGTGGGGGGTGGGGGGTGGGGGTGGTGTCAGCCTAAGCCTCATTATCAGCAATGGTCTTTCAAGTATTGCAAACTTGAAGGTTCATGAGCTCTGAGAGACATCCCACTCAGTAGGAGGTGCTGGCACAGCCCACTGCAGTCCAGGAGAGCTCAAAGGGCCTTTATAGGGTCACAAGATTATTTGCTTTAGTCATCAGTAAGTTTCCATCCTGGCCATAACCTAAGTTGGTAACTACTGGACATTTTTTTTCAAAAATATAACAGTGTAACAATGGTACTATTCCACTTATTCAGGTAAATAGTTTTCCAAGGCTGTCAGGGGATAACTGATTATCCCTTGTTCCCCACCTTGGTTAGGCAACTGATGTTCCTGATACGATCATTGTTGTTCCCACCTTTACCATGCAAGAGCTCCTGGTCAAGGGATGCTTCACTACCCAACTGGGTTGATGAAGGCTTATCAGGAGTTCCTGAGATCTGTTTGTATTTCAATATCAAAATAATTAGAAGTGTGAATAGGTCTTAAAAGTATGGAAAAAGGCAAATGTTATGCTCATCTTCAAGGAGAATGAGGATGAGGAACTGATGAACTACAGGTTTGTCAGTCTAACCTCAGTCCATGGATAGGTTATGAAGGAAATCCTCTTGTAAACTATTTCCAGACACATAAAGGACAAGAAGGTGTATGGGAACAGCCAGCATGGATTTACCAAGGCAAAGTAGTGCCTGACCAACCTAATAGCTTTCTGTGGTGAGTTGACTGTGTGTATGTCTCCAAGGGAAGAACAGTGGATGCCACACCTTTTACTTTAACCTTTGACATGGCATCTCATGGTAGGTAACCTTATGGCCAAATTGGTGAGATATTGATTGAATAAGTAGACAATAAGGTGGGTGGGGAAACTGTCATGGCCTACCTGGCTCAGAAGGTGTTGAGTAGTGATACAAAGTTTAGCTGGGAACCGGATAGCAGTGTTGTCTCTCAGGGATTCATACTGGGGTTGATAGTGTTTAATGCCTTTTTTAGTAATCTGGACAGTAGGATGGAGTGCGCCCTTGAAAAATTTGTGGGTGACAGTAAATTGGTGTGAGTGGTCAGTATTCTGGGGGGCAGGGCTGTTGTTCAGAGGGACCCCAACAGACTGGAGAAATAGGCTGATCAGAATGTTATGGAGTTCAACAAAGGGAAATACCAAGTCCCATGTCTGGGCTGAAATAGCCCCATGTACTAGTATGGGCTGTGAGCCAACTGGCTAGAAAGCAGCCTTGTAGAATAAGAAGGATCTGGGGGTGCCGGTGGGCAAGAAGTTGTACACAAGCCAGAAAAACATGCCCTTGAGACAAAGGCAGCCAAAAGTATCCTTGTCTGTATTAGCAAGAGTGCAGCCAGCAAGTCCAGGGAAGTGATCCTTCCCCTCTATTCCATGCTGATAAAATCGCATCTGGAATCCTGTGTTCAGTCTTGGGCTCCCAGTATATGATAGTCAGAGAGAGACTGGAGCAAGTCTGGGTCTGAAGCATGTGACATGAGGAGAGGCTGAGAGAACTGGATTTGTTTGGCCTAGAAAAGAGAAGGCATGGAGAGAACCTACTGCTGCCTTTCAACTACCTAATGAGAAGGTGTAGAGAAGATGAAGGCAGACTTCTGGGAGGTGCACAGTGAAAGGACAAGAGGCAATGGAGACAAGTTAGAACAGGGGAAATTCTGACTTGATATTAGCAAAAGTTGTGTAGAAAGGGGGGAAAAGGATGTGTATCAGGAAGCATTAGGTAGCATGTTTTCAGTCTCCCTATCATCTGTTTAAAAAAAAAACCCAAAGAAATCTGTACCAGCCACATGTTTTTTGTTTTGTTTTTTTTTTTAAAGAAAGGCAAATTTTTCATTGTGTCCATGGATTCTGGTTTTAGGAATATTTATTGAAACTGGCTAGGAATTTTTTCTCTTCAGTGTTATATAGGAATAAACTATATTTAAAATTATTCCTGAAAATGAACCAACCATAAGCAGGATCTGAAATTCTTAGTAATAATCTAAATAACATTTCAGTCTTATTTTCAGTTAAAATTACTTCCTGACACACATTCTAGAGATAGATGTTTTCTGATTCTACTTAACATGACACTCAGGAAACCTATTTATAAAATTCAGTTTTGAGTGGAAAACAGATATGTATTAATGCCATTTGATCACAACACAAAACCAAAAAGAATGAATGTAGGACAGTTTTCAGGTAGGTGGTTACATGACACTTCAAAATCAGCATATATAGATATGTATTTCTTGATGCCTACCAGTAAGAATTTATTGCAAAGTTTAGAAATGAAGTTTGTGCAACACTTGGCTGAAAAAAGGCCCAGCTGAAAAGGATCCAGGGGTGCTGGTCGACAGCCAGCTGAACATGAGCCAGCAGTATGCCCAGGTAGCCAAGAAAGCTAATGGCATCCTGGCCTGTATCAGGAATAGTGTGGTCAGCAGGACTAAGGAAGTGATTCTTCCCCCGTACTGGGCACTAGTGAGACTGCATCTTGAGTACTGTGTCTAGTTCTGGGCCCCTCACTTCAAAAAGGACATTGAGGTGCAGAATGAGTCTGGAGAAGGGCAAAAAAAATTGGTGAAGGGTCTAGAGAGTAAGTCATATGAGAAACAGCTGTGGGAGCTGGGATTGTTTAGTCTGGAGAAGAGAAGGCTGAAGGGAGACGTTATTGCTTTCTACAACTATCTGAAAGGAGGTTGTAGCAAGGTGGGGATCAGTCTCTTCTCCCAAGTAACAAGGGATAGGTAAAGAGGAAATGTTCTTAAGTTGCACCAGGGGAGGTTAAGATTGCATAACTGCTGTTATAATTTTAAATATATGCCTGTAGAAAATCTGTTGAACATCTCATTTCTAATTGCTGGCAGAGACAGAACAATACCTATACAATAGCTATGCAAAACTTGAAGCCATATGATAAATGCTTATTTAATTTGGATCACATCTTTCATTTTATTGTTACACTAAACAGTTTTGGGAAATATAATAAAAAGGTCAGAAATTACCGACAAAATAATACAACAGCTGAGATATTAGCATCCTTTCAGGTAGTTGTAGAGAACAATAAGGTCTCCCCTGAGCCTCCGCTTCTCCAGAATAAACAACCCCAGCTCCCTCAGTTGCTCTTCATATGACTTACTCTCCAGACACTTCACCTGATTTGGTGCCCTTCTCTGGAAACACTCTAAGACCTCGATGTCCTTTCTATATTGAGGGGCCCAAATACTGAACACAACATTCAAGGTATGGCCTCACCAGTGCCAAAGAACAGGGAGATGATCACTGTCCTAGTCCTGCTGGCCACACTATTTCTGATACATATCTTCAACTTCCCTTACTGGTACTTAGTTAATATGAGCAGGAGCTTAAACAGGGAAGACATTGGAAAAATAAATTTTGTATAGAAGAAATCTGGTGGTACATGGAAGCAGATACCAGGGAGGGATAGGACCATTGGACTGACTTTGAATAGAGGATGGAAATATGAGAGATTTGAGTTCTGATAAATACATACCTTACATGAAAGTGGAAAAAGAAGAAAGGGTGAACAGGATCAAAACCTTCAGAAAAGGGGTAGGTGAAGGAAGGTATGAGAAATGTTAATTCCATGTACAATAGAGGTATTATTATCAAATATAGCAATTCTTTGTTTTTGACTAAAATGTTACAAAATAATTTTTAATGATGTTTCTTCCTTCAAAACTGTGTTTTTTTACCTTTCTTTTTCCTGCTTTTCCTTTTTTTTCTGTTTTTCCTTTTTTGAAATTGTCATGATGTATAGTAGTGTATTTTGTATAGTTCTCTCTAGTGATTTTCATTTTTAATTTGAAAGGAGAGTCCATAAATGGCGGTGTTAATCTGGAGACCTATGCTAAGTTCCCTGCTGTGTTACAGATTGTGTGTGTGGTCTGGATCAAATTATTTGGGCTCAGATAATCAAACATAATCAAGGACCTAATTCCTCTTAGCTACTCTTTGGTTGCAATTTTTAAGTAGATGAAAGTATGCAGGCATTTTTTACTTTGTTAATACCCTTTATATGATTTCATATTTGGTTCATTCTCTGGTATATACATTAGTCAAATTAAAAGGAAAATAACTGGGATTTCTATACTTTTTGTCAAATTGTCTCTCCTGTCTCCAAAACTTGCAGTAGAAAAAAGGGTTTTGAGTTTCATTGGGGATATCACATTCAAAGAAATTATTTTCTTCATACTAAATTGACCATGTTCTAGTAAAAAATGAAGGAAAGAATACTGTCACATGAAAGGGGAGGTTTTCCTTGAACCCTTTATGTTTGATCAGTCTGTCAGCATCCCAAGAAAGACAAGACCCTTGCATCTGACCAGTCTGTCAGTGTCCTGTTATGGGGACTCCACTAAACATTCCACTGTATAAGAGAACATCCATCAACAGCAAGTTGGAGTCAATTCCTGTATTTCAGTTTGCAAGGAGAGACCCCCTTCTGGATCTCCCCACTCATAGTCAGTATATTATCGGTTTTGTTCAAGTATGTTATCTGCTGCCAGCTGCTTCTAGTGCCCTTGAGAAGGACTCAGACTAAACAGTTCATGGAATAACACACTTTATTAACAGACACACTGATAATAGAAAATTGTGACAATTAAAGTTTGAAGATTGACATTGATAGTATATTGACTGCAAAACCAAATTTGAAATTATATACAGAAAAGCTCTAATCCCTAACAAAAGATGGGCTTGAGTTAATAATTTAGCCCACATAGAGTATGGTTCGTACCCAATAGGCATCCTTAGGGGGGAGAAGACAGGTTCAGCCTATTGACTGATCCCTGCCGTTATGATGAAGTCTTCTCTAACTTCTCCCCATTCTTAACTTACTTTTATACTATTTCTTTGTGTTTAAGTGGAGCTTAAGTGACTCCAGTCTTACGTACCTTTGTCACTGATTGGTGTAAAATTCTCTTCCTTTTGTTACCTCTGTCTCTCTTTTCTTTGCCTCCTTTGGGCTCTGTTCTCTGTGGATATATCTTTTCTTTAGTTTCTCAGCCTTCTCTGGGCTGAATTCTCTGTAGATACAGTTTCTCTCTATTCTCCCAGCCTGCTATGGGCTGAATTCTCTGTAGATACAGTTTCTCTAATTCCCCAGCCTGCTATGGGCTGAATTCTCCCGGGATCCTCCCTCGTGGGGAGTTCCACTTATCTCAGTTCTCATTATTCGAAGTAAACTCTCGAGCTCGTTAGAATCTTGTTTCTCGTGTTTATTGAAGGATCCTCACAAAAGTTAACAGGTCTCTCCAGGCTGGTTACAAGGTTAATCTTTGCAATTTGGTACATTTCTTTCTTCTGATGGTACAAACAAGGCCTTGTGGCACACTTCATGTCTGATACACAAAATGGCCCTGAATTACGCAGTTCTTTTATCTTTATACTTATTTTTATCCAATTAACAATAGACACGTATATTATTTTTCTTAATGACCCAATGACCTATCACCTCTGTGATGCACTGCGGCATTTTCTATCCAATTACTAACTATTACCCAAAAACCTCTAGGAGAAGAACATGAAGAAGAAAGAAGAAGGACAAGAGACAACACTCTAAATCCTCCATCTTGTCTCCTGTTCTCTAAACTACTTTTTCACCCAGTGATTTAAGAAACTTTCTAATCTACACACCTACACTTTTAGCTTTTTCTATCTAACTTTAACATTTGTTTTCATGTATCACCATGAAAACATGCTCATGAATTTCATATTATATGAAATTCAGTGTTCTCTTGAATCCCAGAACTAAACATTAAAAGCAAGGGCACACAGTTTGTATTTCAGACTCCAACACCTTTGATCTTAAAGACATAGTCAATAAAATCTAGAGTGCATGCCCAGTGAGTGGTGGTTGTACCTAGGAGGTGTGTAACTTTGGGATGGAGGTGTGCTCTGGTATAAAAATGAGATTATAATGAACCAAGTTCATCTGAGGAAAGTGGTTTTGCCACAGTTGCTGATTCGACAACAAGACATCTCCTATCTCCCTTGGTTGACAGCTGCTATGCGATTTATCAACTACATGGTATCATCAAGTTCCCATTCCTGCAGGGATTGCAACAGAGCCTGGCCAAGTGTCTTCACTCCACTTCATCCTCCTTTTCATCCCTCTTAGCATGTGCTTAAGGTTGCAGGATGTGTTGTCTGGGGAACTACCGTGGAATAGGTTTCGGGCATGACAACCACATTTCATCCTGGGAGTAGCAACTGCATTTCACCCTATAATTTCCTTACTGTTATAACTTCTGTTAGAATATGAATGTAACTTCCAAGTTTTCTCTAATTTTACCCCCAGTCATTTTCCCACAGATACTAAATTGATGACTAAAGTCCTTTAGTGTGGATCAGTCTCCAGGAAAAGTTTTGGAATTCAGATGTCAGTGTCTTCATCTTTACCTTCAATTTAGTGACCCTTAACATTATGAAAGAATGCAAGAAACAAGGTTTTAAACTTCATTTTGAAAACACATTGATTGTATTGTTGTTTTTAGCACTACAGCCTAGATCTGGTGTGATGTATTGAAACTGTATTGCATTTTTAGTACAATTCACCTTCTTCCATTGTAGAGATTATGTCCCATTATTTAATAGCTGTAATTGTATCACCATGGAAAGGTAAATCTTAAAGATAGTGCAAGAAGATTACTTTGTATATTTTAGTCCTATTCTTTTATTCATATTCCTACCTCACTTTAGGGACCTTTTTCAGATAAGCCTGCTTAAAAATACTTGCTTCCTTCTGTGGAAGAAGCATTTAAGAAATTCAGATTAATTGACTCAAGTTGTTTTCTGATCATAAAGAGATATGATAGACTACGGCTAATTTGAGACAATGAAGTTCTTTTACAAAAAGTTTGATTTATGTATATTGACTTTAGGCAAATCTGTCTTTCTTCATAAATTGGTTCAGAAGAAAAAGATGCATGCTACTATGTCTGTCAGAACTTTACAGCTCTGAGATGTACACTTGAAGGAGATGTACACAGTTGAAGGAGATGTACACAGTTGAAGGAGATGACAATTAGTGCAAGACCTAACTTTTGGTCTTTCTACTTTCCTGTGTGCATTTACAAAGTGTCTGTCACTGTTCCTTCAGGATCAAACTGCTCCAGCATGGGTCCCCCACAAGTCCATAGGTCCTGCCAAGGAGCCTGCTCCAGTCCAAGCTTCCCATAGGATCACAGCCTAGTTTGATCACCCACCTGCTC
The DNA here is from genome assembly GCF_030490865.1 of Poecile atricapillus. NCBI lineage: Eukaryota > Metazoa > Chordata > Aves > Passeriformes > Paridae > Poecile > Poecile atricapillus. The sequence goes on along the minus strand of NC_081288.1, from coordinate 97,928,820 downwards.
CAGTGTGGGGTCCTTCACAGGCTGCAGGTGGATTTCTGCTCCCATGTGGACTCATCCACAGGTCCCTTTGACTCAACTTCACACTAGAGTTCCAGCCTGTCCAGTATAGCAGCACAGAAACAGCAGCATTGCCATGGCCATTTGCCAACCCAGGCGCATCATCATTGCTATTATCAAAATGTGCATGGGGTTATTCCTCCCCAGGTGCAGGGCCCTACACTTGCTTTTGTTGAATTTCAAAAGTTTCATTCTTCTCATCCCTCCAGCCTGTCAAGATCTTTCTGAATGGCTGCATAGCTCTGGGGTATCAGCTACTCCTCCCAGTTTTGTATCATCAACAAACTTCCTGAGGAGGCATCTACCCCCTCATCCAAGTAATTGATGAATATGTTAAACAATACTGGACCCAGTATTGATCCTTGGGAGACACCACTAGTTATAGGCCTCCAACTAGACTCTGGGCCACTGATCACAACCCTCTGAGACATGCCATTCAGCCAATTCTCAATCCACCTCACCATCTACTCATCCAGACCATGTTTCCTGAGATTGCCTATGAGGATAGCATGAGAGACAGTGTCAAAAGCCTTGCTGAAGTCCAGGTAGACAGTATTCTCTCTGTTCCTCACATCTATCCAGCCAGTTGTCCCATCGTAGAAGGCAATCAGGTTGGTTAAGCAGGATGTCCCCTTGTTAAATCCATGTTGACTACTGATCACCTTCTTGTCTTCCATGTGCTTAGAGGTGGCCTCCAGGATGAGCTGTTCCATCACCTTGCCAGAGATTGAGGTCAGGTTGTAGTTCCCTGTGTCCTCCCTCTTGCCTTTTTTGAAGACTGGGGTGACATTTGCTTTCTTCCAGTCTTCAGGCACCTCTCCTGATCTCCACAACCTTTCAAAGATGATTGTGAGTGGTCTAACAATGATATCCACCAGCTCCCTCAGCACTCATGAGTGCATTCTATCAGGGCCCATGGACTTGTGCATGTCAAGTTTGACTAAATGGTCTCCAACCCAATCCTCCTCAACCAAGGGAAAGTCTTCTCCTGACCTTCTCCCTGGTCTCCTGGGTCAGGAATTCCTGAGGATTGGCCTTGGCAGTGAAGACTGAAGCAAAGGAGTTCAGTATCAGCCTAATCTGCAACCTCTGTTGCAGAGGGTCCTTGTTCCATTCAGTTGCAGGCTCACATTTTCCTTGGTATTCCTTTTGTTACTGATGAATTTGAAGAAGCCCTTCTTGTTATCCATGCCATCCTTAGCCAGATTTAATTGCAGATTGGCCTTGGCCTTCCTTGCTGCATTTCTGTATACTCTGACAACATCCCTATATTCATCCCAGGTGGTCTGTCCCTGCTTCCACCTCGTGTATCTCTTGCTTATGTCTGAGTTTTAACAGTTCCTTGTTCATCTGTGCAGGTCTCCTGCCCCTTTTGCTCAATTTCTTGCCCATGGCAATGCACCATTTTGAGCCTGGAGGAAGTGATTCTTGAATATTGACCAGTTCTCTTGTACTCCTCTTTCCTCTGGGACACATTCCCATGGGATTCTTCCAAGAAGGTCCCTGAAAGGGCCAAAGTTAGCTCTCCTGTAGCCCAGTGTTGTGATCTTACTCATTGTCCTGCTTCCTCCTCACAAGATACTGAATTCCATGATCTCATGGTCACTGTAGCCAAGACTGCTCCCAACCTTCACATCTCCAACCAGACCTTCCTTGTTAGTCAGTATAAGGTCCAACAGCACACTATTTCTCATTGGCTTGTCCATCACCTGTATCGGAAAGTTATTGTCAATGCTTTCCAAGAACCTCCTGGATTATTTGTACCTTGCTGTGATGTTCCTCCAGCAGATGTCAGATGCTATCACAGAAGCACCACAAACTTCCTAAAACTGACTCTGTCAAACATGGACACGGGGCCAGCTCCTGATTTCTTCTCACAGAAGCCCCCCCCAGCCCTCCTGCTTGCCATGTAAACCCAATACATGCACCAAAAAGGACTATTGTGATTTAACCGCAGTAGGCAGCTTAACACCACACAGCTGCTCACTTACTCTCATCTTGTCAGGTCTCTCATGTCTCATCTCACTGCTCTTATATCATCCTGTCTCACCTGTCTTGCCTGGTCTCTCCTCATCTCTTCTCTCTTCTGCCTCTGTCAGCTTGTCCCTCATCTTTTTTCCTCTTGCAGCTCTTATCTCTAGCCTCTAACCTCTTGACTTTGTCTCTCTTCTCATCACTTGCTTCTCCTTCTTTCTCCCATCTCTCATTTCCTCTTGTCTCTCATGGCTTGTCTCATATTTTGTCTCTTGTCACATTTCTCATGTCCCACCTTTCATCTCCCCCATACTTCTTGCCTCTCACATTGCAGTTCTCTTGTCCCTCCTCGTCTCTTATCTCCCTTGTGTCTCTACTCTCTCAAGTTTCTCTTATCTTTCTCATCTGTTATCGCATGAAACCCTCTGCCCCATCATAGAATCATAGAACATCCTAAGTTGGAAGGGACCCACAAGGATCATCAAAGTCCAGCTCCCGGCCCTGCACACGATAGCCCCATGTATCTTACCATGTGCCTGAGAGTATTGTCCAAATGCTTCTTGAACTCAGTCAGGCTTGGTGCTGTGACCACTTCCCTGGGGAGCCTGTTCCAGTGCTCAGCCACCCTCTGTGTGAAGAACCTTTTCCTAATATCCAACCTAAACCTCCCCTGACACAACTTCAAGCCATTCCCTCAGGTCCTGTCACTGTGCACCAGAGAAGAGATCAGTGTCTGTCCCTCTTCCCCTCACAAGGAAGCTGTAGAATGCAATGAGGTCTCCCCTCAGTCTCCTTCAGGCTGAACAGACCAAGTGACCTCAGCCACTCCTCATATGGCTTAACCTCCTACGTCCTTCACCATCTTTATAGCCCTCCTTTGGATGCTCTCTTATAGGTTAATATCTTATATTGTGACACCCAAAACTTCCTCCAGGACTCAAGGTGAGGCCACCCCAGTGCAGAGCAGAGCAGGGAAATCCCCTCCATTGACTGGCTGGCAATGCTGTGCTTGATGCATGCCAGGACATGGTTTGGCCCTCCTGGCTGCCAGGGCACAGTGTTGACTTATATTCAACTTGCCATCAACCAGGACCCTGTGTGAATTGACACCTACAGGTAACCAAGGTGACCATCAAAACACAACTTTATTTCATTACCTAGCTAACATCGCTGAGCAGCAGAGACACATGGGGACACTGGCTCTGTTAGGCTTAGTTCATTCTAGTGGACAGCGGGGGGGAGGGGAGGGCAGGGCAGCTGCTGCCCCCAATATATCAAAAGGCTTTGGGCATGCACAGTTTATCACAAGGCTGTGCTTTTATGATCTCTCTCTCTCTCTCCCAGAAGGAGGCTCAAGCATGCCTGTGAGAGCGTGTTATCTCTACACAGTAATTCTACTTCTCAAAACAGGCAGGGGACAAACAACACTAGGCATAATAAGTGGAGTTTTCAAGGTTACTTTGAGTGAAATTATTCCCTTCTTGCCAAATATTCCAGTTTTAACCCTTTCCTCCCAACAGACCCCAGGTCCTTTTCTGTGGTGCTGCTTTCCGGCATCTCATTTCCTAGTCTCTACATACATTCAGGGTTGCTCTGTCCCAGGTGCAGAATCTGGCTCTTGCCCTTATTAAACTTGATATGATTGGTGATTGCCCAGCCCTCTAATTTATCAAGGTCTCTCTGCAGGGTATCTCTGCCTTTGAGGGAGTCAAGACCTCCCAATTTTGTATCATCTGCAAACTTGCTTAGCATACCTTTGCCAGTCTTATGTCACCCCATTTACTAGAACCCTTTATGCCTGACCTGTGAGCCGGTTGCTCATCCATCACATGATGTGTTTATCCATCTGTGGGCTTGACATTTTTCCCAGAAGGATACTATGACAGTATTGAAAGCTGTGCTGAAGTCCAAAAATATTACATCAAGTGGCTTTCCTTGACCAGCTAGGTGGGTTACCTTGTCATAAAAGGAAATGAGGTTTGACAAGCAGGACTTTCCCCTCATGAAGCCATGCTGGCTGTGACCAATGACTGCATTGTCTTTCAAGTGCTTTTCAATAACTCCCAGAATAATCTTCTTCATAACCTTACCAGGCATTGAAGTGAGACTAACAGGCTTGTAGTTTTCAGGGTCATCCTTCTTGGTTTTTTTTTAAGTTGGGACAACATTTGCCAGCTTTCAGTCAACTGGGACCTCTCCAGATTCCTAAGACCATTCAAAAATCCTCAAGAGAGGCCTTGCAATGACATCAGCCAGCTCTTTGAGGATTCGTGTATGAATCCCATCAAGCCTCATAAATTTATAAGGATCCAGCTGGAACAGCAGGTCCTTCAAAACTTCAGGGTCTACTGGAAGTTGATAATTCTCACAGCCATGGTCCTCCAGCTCAGGGCACTGGGACCCTGTTAGTCTATCATCAGTGTTGAAGACAGAGGCAAAGAAAGCATTAAACATATCTGCCTTGTTCATGTCCCTGTTTGTGAGGTGACCATCCTCATCCTGTAATGGGCTGATGTAATTTCCACACTGCCTATTGCCACTAATGTATTTAAAAAAAACCACTTTATTGTCCCCCACAGTTCTGGCAGCTTCAACTCCAATTGAGCTTTGGTTGCACAAATCTCCCTACAGTGGTGAGCAGCATCCTTTTATTCTTCCCATGTCACCTGACCTTGCTTCCACTTGGCATACACCTTCCTTTTTGGCCTTAGCTCCAGAGGAAGTTCCCTGCTCAGCCAAACCAGCATTCTGCCTCACGTGCTTGACTTCTGACATTTGGGAATTGCCTGCTTCTGTGCCCTTAACAGGTGGTGTTTAAAAGTGACCAGCACTGATGGACCCAGCACCTTCAAAAGCATTTTTCATGGGGACTTTACTCACTAATTCCCTGAGCAGCCTGAAGTCTGCTCTTGTCATATCCAGAGTTGAGGTTTTGCTGGCACTTTTCCTTCTGTCAACAGAGATTTTAAAAGTCAATCGCTTTGTGGTTGCTGTGGCCAAGACAGCTGCTAATTTCCACTTCTCTCACAAGACCCTCTCTGTTGTCAAGCAACAAATCAAGGAGGGAATCTTTCCTAGTCAGCTTTCTTAGTACTTGTTCCATAAAGTTGTCATCCAGGTTTCTTAGGAATCTTCTGGACTTGTTTGTACCAGCTATGTAGTGTTCCCAGTTAACATCAAGGATGTTGAATTCCCCCATAGACAAGGGCAGTTGATTTAGAGGTTTCTCTTAATTCCTCAAAGGATAATTCATCGGTGTCATTGTCCTGGCTAGGAGATCTATACTAGAATCCCACAGTGACATCTGCATTATTTGGTTGTCCCTCAATCCTTACCCAGATGCTCTCAACTGCACTATTGCCATCTGTAAGCTCCATGTGTTCCAGCCCCTCCAATACATACAACTCCACTCTCTTCCCCCTGCCTTGCCTGCCCTGCCTATCTCTCCTGAAGAGCCTGTAACTGTCCAGCATGGCACTCCAGTCACAGGACTCATCACAATGGTTTCACTTATGCCAATGATGTCAAATCTCTGGGTCTGGGCTGTCATGGTTTGTTTTTGGCCAAACGCTAGGCACCTACAAAAGTAGTTTGTCTATTCTCTTCTGTTATAGTAGGGCAGGGGAGAGGGGAAAAAAGTTAACAAAGGGCTCATGAGTTGAGATAAGGACTGGGAGAAAAACACTTTAAGGGAAAAACAGATTCAAATTTAAAGGTATAAGGTAAATTTATTATTAACAGTCAGAGGAGGATAATGAGAAGTAAAATAAGTTTTTAAAACACTTTTTTTCCCCCCTCTCAGTCCCTCTCTCATCAACAGTACAGGAAGACAGAGCATGGGGGTTTTGGTTAGTTTGTCACTCAAGATTTTCCTTTTGTTTGCTCAGGGAGGGGAGTCTTTTCTCTGGTGTGCTGTGGGGTCCCTCCCATGAGCAAACAGTTTTGCCAAAACTGTTGTGGTGTGGGTCACTCATCCACAGGGTGCAGTCTTTTAAAGATAGGCTGCTCTAGTTTGGGAGCAAGGGCTCTCTGTCTCTATTTGTATTTCCTACTGGATCACAACTTTCTCTAGCATCTACCCGCTCTGGCATGAGCACTTCTCTCACAGGCTGCGAGTGGATTTCTGCATCCCCCATGGACTTCATGGATTACACGGGGATAGTTTATTTCACCATGGTCTTCATTATGGCTTGCAGAGCAATCTTGGCTCTGACGCTTGAAGCATTTTTTCCCCTCTTTTTTTCCACTGACCTTGGTGCTATCATGTTGTTTTTCCTCACGTCTTCACTTTCTCCTCTTCTCTGACTAGAAGAGAAACTGCTGCTCGTAGGTACCATTGCCAACAAGTTCTACTAATTCAAAGATTCCTACAGCATCCTGCAGCACCGAGAGGTTGATTTCATCTAGGTTTTGCGCCAGAGAGTTGCACGCCATGTTTTCGTTGCTGGCCAGGTGGCTCTGCTGCCACCACACAGGTAGTGGTGGCTGCCACAGCACTGGTGCCGTTTAACACCTCTCTTCATGTGGGGTGCCGGGAAGGAGAAGCTGTCCCCGCCACCCCTGCCCTTCTGCTTGCAGTGCAGCTGGCTAGGGGCAGCCAGGCAGACAAGACTTACTGCAGGCCACACCAGGATGGCAGCGGCCACAGCAGCCCTTCGCTGTGGGCTGTGCTGGGATGGCCCTGGCGGCAGTTGCCTCGCCACCCCTGGAAAAAGACCCGTGCACATGCTGTTTCGATTTTTTTCCTAAATATGTCATCACAGAGGTATTACCGACCTCTCTAATTGGGCCAGCAATATGTCTATCTTTAGAGCCATCGGAGATTGGCTCTGTCAGACATGGTGGAACCTTCTAGCAGCTTCTCATAGAAGCCACTTCTGTGGCCCCCTCTGCTACCAAAAACCAGGCTGTGCCAAATCAACACAGGGCCAAAGCTTTGAGCCAGTCATGTTTGTTCCTCATGCTACATGTGTTGGTATAGAAACACTTCAGGTGTGGTTTATTGTAGTTGATACCTCATGGAGCTGATTGGCCAATTGAGGGATCCCACTAGTGCTCACCTTGTCATGTTTTGGCACACCGTCCCACTGTCTATCACTGGAAAGCCTGGTTTCATCCCTTTCCCCTTCCAATCTAGTTTAAAGCCCCACTAGTTCTTGTGCTAGAACCATTTTTCCCCTCTGAGAGAGGTGCATCTCATCAGGTTTCAGTAGATCAGGTGTTGAGTAGATCACCCCATGGTCATAAAACCCAAAGTTTTTCCCATGATGTAGGTGTAAAAATCGTGCTCATGGTGAGAGATTTCTCCAGGTCAGGCTGCTCTTGGTATAAGCAGTTTATTATTTAGGTAGAAGATGGAAGAGATCCGTTTATGCTGCCAGCCACAGCGTAAACGTGCTCAAAGAGGGAGAGAGAGAGGGGAAACAGAGGTCTGAGGGCATGAGGGAAGAAGGTAATTAAGAGGGTAGAGAGAGAAGGGCAAGAGGGGGTAAGAGAGGGTAAGAGCCTAAGAGGTAAAGGGGTAATGAGAAATTAAGAGAGTAAGACAGCAAGAGAGGCTAAGTAAGAGAAGCTAAGTAAGCGGTAGAAAGGTAAAGAGAAGTTAAGAGAGGAAGAGGGCAAAGTTCTTGTTACAATACATTATATATTTTTCTATAGTGAATATTCTAATTCCCAGTAACCAACCAGTACATGACACACATTCTATAGAATTTACATATAGCCTATAAGAACTACTACATTACCATACAGTGTTACATTTTAAACTCTAAAAGCTACTCTTCAAATTCTTGTCTTGCTGCTTCGACCTTTGGATTCACTATCAGCAGAAGGGTATTGTTCTATCAACAGGGATTCTCCTTCAGCTGGCTAGGCTATTGTTCTTTGGTTATATAGTAACTAACACTCAGTAACTTATAGCTCAAAGCTAGTTTTCATTTCTGTTTCGATTCTAGGTTTCATATTTTCAGAATCTTTTGCTAAACAATCATGTTCATAAGGTTTCCCTGTTTCATCTTCCCCAACACAATGACACCAGCCTGGGAGCCATGTGTTGATCTGATGGATCTGCCTGTTCGTTTCTATATAATACCTTGCTACTGGAAGGATCAAGGAAAAGACTACCTTTGCTCCCGATCTTTCAACCAGTTGTCCCTAGGCCCTGAAATTCCTTTTGATTGCCCTTGGACTTCTCTTTGTTATCTCATCATTACTGACTTGAAGAACCTATAACAGATAATAATCAGAGTACCTTATTAGACTGGAGAGTTTTCCAGTAATGTCCCTTACCCGAGCCCCTGGGAGACAGTAGACTTCCTTGTGAGTTGTGTCTGGTCTGCATATCAGGCCCTCTGTTCCCCATAGAAGGGAGTCATGTATGACAACTACCTTTTTCCTCCTCTTAACAGAGGTGGTCATGATGCAAGGGGTAGACTGTGTTGCCTTAGGTGGCCCCTTCATCCCAGAAGGACCTTCCTTCACCTCATCAGTTGACTGTCCTTCTGGTTCCAGGGCTTCATACCTGTTTTTAAAAGTGCCAGTCCTACCTGTCAAGTTTTCAGGCAGAGGAGTATTCCTTCAAGTATAGACAGTGACCAGCTTCCAGCCTTCCTGTTCAACAGACCTTTGATTAGCTACTTGACAGGGTTCCAGGTTGTCCTGGTTCTGGCCAGGAGGGGCATGGCTAAGACCTGGAGGTAATTCTATAGTATCCCATGTTATTATCAGAGGTGGGAGGAAAGGAGTCTCTTCTGGGGTTTGCATAGTGTGGCAGAGAGTGATTGGATATTGTCTATTGTTGGGGGGTTTCCATGTTTTCTTGTTCTTGTTCCAACCAGGATAGGGTTAATTTTTTACAGTAGCTGGGATAGGGTGCAGCGAGGACATGGAAGTTATTCAATACTGCCTCATTGATCGGGACGGGGAGAAACGACTCTTTCTTCCAGATAGAAGGGGTTCCTTCTGGTGGAGAAAATGTGAGGGGAAGATGATTGGTATAGTTTATTGCTGCTGGCTCCATGGTGAGCATTTTTTGCATGTGAATAATTCTCTCTTTTTGCATACCTTTGTTATCAATATTGTTGCTGTTTCCAGTAAATTGTTCTTCTCTCAACCTGTGATCTTTACCTTTTGTGCCTCCAATTCTCCTCTCCAGCCTGACTCAGGGGGAGGGAGAGGAGGGGGAGTGAGCAAACGGCACTGTGGTTTGGAGAGTCTCAATGGGAACACTAAATTGGGGAGTACCATTCCTAAACCATGACACCAGTTCACCTGGCTCTCCACTACAAAGGAAGTGGGACACAATGACAAGAAACAAACCTCTCCAGTCACACTAATTAATGGACTGTCAAGAAACTACAGGCACCACTTTCAGGAAGATCAACATGGGCTTTGCAACTGATAAGATGTTAAACCAGGAGGGATCCCAGACATCAAACTGGGATGGATGCAGGAATTGATAGAACTGTACAAACTGATTAAGGGAATTACAGGGGAAAGAGGAAGCAGGGAGAGACAAAGAGGAGGGATAGACAGAAAGGGGGATAAAAGTTTCCAGTCACAGGTAAAATGGAGCCAGTTGGTATGCTTGTCTGGCTGAGCCCTGTGCCTGATCACTGCAGTCTGTCCTATTTTCTTATATTTTCTTTTTAAATGTTTTCTTAACTATCACCCTGCTTAATCTCACTCTATGTCCTCTGTGTATATGTTGTGGCTTAACCCCAACTGGCAACTAAATACCACACACAGCTGCTCGCTCACTTCCCTTTGCCCCCACCCCCATTGTGATGAGGAGGAGAATCAGGAAAGAAAATGAAGCTCATGGGTTGAGATAAGAACAGTATAACAATTGAAGTAAAATATAATAATAATAATAATAATGATGGTAATATGGTAATACTAATACTATTGCTAATAGTTGTAATAAAAATGAAAGGGAGACAGGAAGGTAAAACCCAAGAAAAAGAAGTGATGCACAATACAAATGCTCGCCACCGACTGACGGAGCAGCAATTGGCCCCTTCTGGCTAACTCCTCCCAGTTTGTTCACTGAGCATGATGTTCTATGGTACCGACTATCCCTTTGGGCAGTTCAGGTCAGCTATCTGAAGTATGCTCCTCCCAGCTTTTTGTGCAGCTCCTCCCTGGCAGAGAATGAGACACTGAAAAGCCCTTGACTCAGGGTAAGCACTGCTCAGCAACAACCAAAACATCTGTGTGTTATCAGCATTATTCTCATACTGAATCCAAAACACAGTGCTGTACCAGCTACTGAGAAGAAAATGAATTCTATCCCAGCTGAAACTAGGACAGTATGCATGCTGCAAGGAACAGGTGTCAGCTGCTGATGAGACCCGTGTGTGTGTGAGTGAAATTTGGTGCCCAGCTATTGGAGTCAGACTGGGGGATGTAAGTACCCTGGGGCCTGTGGTGTGAGCTACAGGAGTGAGTGAGGGTTCCTCCATCAGTAGTTGGACAGGCCATAGCTCTCTGAATCATCATCATATGGTTTGGGTTGGAAGGGACCATTAAAGGTCCAACCCTGTTGTCATAAGCAGGGAATCCCTTTACGGTCAGGTTGTTCCTAATGCCCCCCAAGATGAGGTTTGTCTTCTTGGTTGCCAGGGCTCACTGCTGACTCATATTGAGCTTCCTGTCAACCAGCACCCTCAGATCCCTTTCTGCAAGGCTGCTCTCCACCCACTACTCTCCCAGTCTATAATTGTGCTTGGCATTACTCTGTCACAGGTGCAGAATCTGGCATTTGGACTTGTTAATTTTCATGACATTGATTATTGCTTCAGTCTATCCAGATCCCCCTGCAAGGCCTCTTGTCCCTCGAGAGATTCAGCAGCTCCCCCCAGTTTGGTATCATCAGCAAATTGCTGTCATGGTCAAGGGCACCTTTCACTTGATCATCTAAATCACTTTCCCATCTAAATAATTTGAAAATCATCGCCCCTTTTCCTGTCACCACAGGCTCTGGTAAAAAGTCTCTCTCCATATTTTTTATAAGCTCTCTTTAAGTGTTAAAAGGCCACTATAAGATCTCCCTGGAATCTTCTCTTTTCCAGACTGAATGACCCCAGCAACATATATGAAAATGGGAGGAGCTGTTGATTGACCAGATGTCTCTTGTGCCATTCAGAGAGATCTTTACACTTTATAGAAGTGGCAGAGAAGGATCTTATGATATTCAACAGGTGGGAATGCAAAGTCCTACATCTGGGGAGGATTTATCCCAGGCACCAGTACAGGCTGCAGGATGACTAGCTAGAAAGTAACTTTGGGGAGAAGAAAATGTGTATCCTGATGGAGAAGATCCAGCTATGCACCCTAATGACAAAAGAGGGCAACAGTATCCCTGGCTGCATTAGGAAGAGCATTGCTAGGATTTGAGGTAGATCCTTCCTCTCTACTCAGTGCTAGTGAAGCTACATGTTCAGTTCTGGGCTCCCCAGTACAATAAAGGGCAAGGGCAGCCAAGGACTACAAACATGATTAAGGTACTGGAGCATATGCCATATGAGGAGAGTTTGAAAGATCTGAGACTATTCAGCTTGGAAAGAGGATGCTCAGGGAGGACCTTATCACTGTGCATAAATACCTGATGGGAGGGAGTGAAGATGGTAACTTTTAAAAAAATTCTTTTTAGTTTCTTTTTTCTCTCTCTTGATTCTGTTGCACTTCTGTACTTTTTTTCACTCCTGGATTTCTCAGTCTCCTCTGAGCTGAGCTCCTTGGGGATATTCCCTCACGGGGAGTCCCGCTTATCACAGTTCTCTGGGTCAGGACAAAAACTCCAAAGCCTGTTAGGATCTTGTTTCTTGTGTTTATTAGGATGTTATCACAAAACTTGGCAGGTCTCTCCAGACTATCTGCACAAGTTTAATTTACTGCAATCTGGCTCATTTCTTTCTGATGGTACAAAATGGCCTTGTGGCTCACTTTGTCTTTGAAAGCTCAAAATAGCCCCGAATCACACAGTTCTTTTATCATTATACTCATTCTTATCCAATTAACAATAGACAAGTATATTATTTTTCTTAATGACCCAATGACCCATCACCTGTGTGCTGCACTGCGGCATTTTCTGTCAAATCCCCTACTATTACCCAAAAACCTCTAGAAGCACATGAAGAAGAAAGAAGGAAAAGAAACAACACTCTAAATCCTCCATCTTGTCTTCTGCTTTCTAAACTAATTTAATCTCTAAACTTTAACTTCTTCACTCAGTGACTTAAGAAAACTCTAATTTACACACTCACACTTTTAGCTTTTCTAACTAACTTTAACAGTTGTTTTCATGTATCACCATGAAAACATGCTCATAAATTTCATATTGTATGAAATTCAGTGTTTTTCTGGATCTCAGAGCTAAGCATCAGAAACAAGGGCACATACTCTGTGTTTCAGACTCCAACAAAGATGAGTGAGCAAGACCCTTCTCAGTGGTGCTCATTGACAGGACAGGAGGCAATGGGCACAAATGGAAAAAAATCTGGAAATTCCATCTGAATACTCAAATACGCTTTTGTACTGTGAGGTTAGTCAAGAACTATAGCAGGTTTTAAAAAGATATTGTAGAGTGTTGTCATGGAGTTACTTTACCTTTAAGGAAAGTTGGAGTTGCTGGGGACTGCCTGGAGTCTTTTCTCCTGACCAATTATCGGTCAATGCTGAGAATTGACAGCAGTTTTAGCCATTGAAAAGTGGGATCAACTTGTGAACCCCACCTTAAAGTAAAAAAAACCAGAACTCTCTTGTTCTCTTTGTTTCTTGGCTGTGAAAGGTAGCAGACCTCCGGCTGGCCTCCGGTTCCCTGCCCAGGCCATGCGGCCGGGAGATGGGGCCTGCGGGGGCTTGCCCCGAGCCAAGCCGGGCCAGGCCGGTTCCTGGCTTGGCTGCAGGTTTTGCTGTGATGGAATTCACCACAAACTGCCGAGTAAAGAAGGAGAGGGGCTCTGGGCCTGCAGCAAGCAGAGACACCGACCACGCTCTCCAGAGCAGCTATGAGGAACTTTCCATCGCAGACAGCTCCAGCTACTGTTCAGCAGAGATCACCAAACCATCTACAAAAGCTTGGGCAGGATTTTAACTCTTTCTTACCCAGATGAGACTTGCGGATTAATCTTTTTATCCAGAGAGAGAAAAGGAGAGTGATCAACATGAAAAGAGACTTTATAAACTACTAGTGGCAAGAAAGAAAAGAAGCTTCAAGAAAGGTAGAGAATTAAGAAGATGCTTTAATTAAGCTGAAATATCTTTCTGTTAAAACTATGGGGATGGACAATAAAGTCCTGAAAAGAACTCCTTTAATTCATGATGGAGTATGGGGAGGAATAGAGTGTTCAAAGTGTAAATTTGAGTAAAAAGTAGAGTAATTATGGTATAGTGAAGTGCTGGGAGATTTGAAGCCTTGAGAGGCAATGAGAAAACTGTTTTCTAGTGAAGCTCACAGAAACAGATGAAGAATACTTTTTGCCTTTGAATAACTTATCCTTAAAAATGCTATCCCTAAACTCATGACCCATAACACACCTCAGGGTGATGTGCAATGGGAGGGGTGGGCTCTGATAACAGCAGCTCTGGGCAGCTGATATCAGGGAAACAGAAAACTATAACAAAAATAGTTTTCTTGTGAGAAACTCCATAAATTAACAGAAAGGAACTTCTGTTTCTCCACAGAGACTGGTGAAGGGACTGTAGAAAGAATTAGGACTGTTTAAACCATCAAAGTTCTAAAGTTTCTGTCTCTGTTGTCATGTGAACAAAAGAATGGTGGGCAGTAAGAAATGAAAAGGTTTTTCTGGAAGTTTATTCTGGTGTTCTTATTATTGTAGTTTGTCAATAAACTTTCTTTATTCCTTTTAAGTTTTACGCCTGTTTTGCTCTTGTTTTAATCCATATCTCACAACAAGAAATAAGTAATTTTTTTTCCCTTTTGTTAATTACTGGTTTAAAACCACAACAAGTGTCTATCCTGAGAGGTATTAAGAACCCAACTGGATGGTAACTTTTTCTAAGTGACCCTGTTTTGAGCAGGAGGGTTGGACTAGATGATCTCAAAAGGTTCCTTCCAACCTAAACAGTTCTGTAATTCTGTGCAAAACTGAAGATTACTCTAATTCCTGTTATTTACAAGTGTGGTCGTTTGACCCTGGTTGGATGCCAGGTACCCACCAAAGCTGCTCTATCACTCCCTTCTTCAACTAGACAGGGGAGAGAAAATATAATGAAAGGCTCATGAGTTAAGGACTGGGAGAGATCACTTGTTGATTACCATCACAGGCAAAACAGACTCGACTTGGGGAAATTAATTGAACTTATTACCAATCAAAATCAGAGCAGGATAATGGGAAGCAAAACATCTCAAAAACACCTTCCCCCCACCCCTCCCTCCTACCTGGGCTCTACCTTCTCCCTCCCCTGCAGCACAGGGAGACAGAGAATGGGGGTTACAGTCAGTTCATCACACTTTTCTGCTGCTGCTCAGGGAGAGGAGTTGGAGTCCTTCCCCTGCTTCAGCGTGGGGTTCTTCCCATGGGAGACTGTTGCACTGTATTAGGAACGGCAAGAAGTACGACACCGACTCTCTCAGCTGTGTTGTCCAAGAGAGCAAGATTTATTATCCTTGATCTTCTCTTATAGACAGGTCTGAGAGGTAAAACTCATTGGTCATCAAAGCAACACATCACCATCACTGGACAAGTGGAACACCACCCCTTGACTGTTTCTTACAAGTAAACAACAAGGATCCTAAACAACACCTGCAAAGTTTGTTGTCCTTTACCAAGGACTGTTTAGATTCTTCTTTATGCTTTCCCAGGCCAGAATGAGAAGCTTGTGTGACTTAGTTTCACATAGACACTGTGCTCCCTGCTTGCTTCTTGCATTTAGCATCCACAGGAGACAGTCCTCCACAAACTTCTCCAACATGAGTCCTTCCCACAGGCTACAGTTTTTCAGGCACTGCCCTGGTGTGGATCCCTTTCCATGGGGTGTATTCCTTCAGGCACAGCCTGTTCCACTGTGGGTCCACAACTGGGTTACAAGTCCTAACAGAAAACCTGGTCCAGTGTGGGCTTCTCTCTCCATGGGTCCGCAGGTCCCTGCCAGGACTCTGCTCCAGCATGGGCTTCCCACGGAGTAACAGCTTCCTCTCAGGCATCCACCTGCTCCATTGTGGGGCTCTTCCATGTGCTTCAGGAGCACAGCTGCTTCACCATTGTCTTCACCACAGGCTGCAGAGGAATCTCAGCTCCAGTGCCTGGAACACCTCCCCCTCCTTCACTGTCCTTGGTGCCTGCAGAGTTGCTTCTCTCACATATTCTTACTCCACTCTTATTTGACTGCAATTACTTCTATGCAATACCTTTTTATTCCTTCTTAAATATAAGAAATGTGTTATTACCATCACGGATTGTCTCAACCTTGGCCAATGGTAGGTCCGTCTTGGAGCCTGCTGGCTTTGGCTTTGTCAGACACGGAGGAAGCTTCCAGCGGCTTCACTCAGAAGCTACCCCTGTAGCCCCCCCCCCAGCTTGCAAAACCTGGCCACACAAACCCAACAGAGTAGGTCATCCTCAGTCTTCTTTATGATAATCTAAATAGGTTTTCTTTGTAAGGCATTTTCCTTCAATGTTGGACCATTTCTGTGCTGTATCCAAATTTTGAATATTCCTCTTAAAAATGTCAGTGCCACAACCTCATGTAGGGGTAAAATCCCTGTTTATAACTCCAGTGATTACATTAACACTGTCAGCTAAAAAAGATTACTTGACTCACTTTTTCACCTTTAAAATGCTTTCCAGGGTCTTCTTTTCAGGTTGAAGCCCCTCAATCTATCACCAGCCAGAGCTTTAACTCAGCATTTCAATATGAAAAATGTATAGTGCTACTCAGTAAACCAGAGGAAAGACAGCTTTGAAGAATGTGTAGTCATTTACAAGATGATGGCAGGACTTTTGACTTATTTCTGATTTTAATGAGTTGTTCCTGAAGTCACATAAATAAGTGAGAAAAGTTTCTGTTGATTTGCATTATTTAAAAAAATATTTTGAGGGCAAGTAAGGTAAGAGAAAGCTTTTAATATTTCAGTACATAAGGATTTGAACCGTTTCAGGGAAGAAAATGAAAAGAGAAATTTCTTTCTGGTATTGCATATTTTACCCATTGTGTTCTTGCAGTATACTTTATTCAGTGTATGTTAGTTCTTTCTGAAAGGTGACTATATTGAAGGTACTATAATTTACTTGTACTGTGATTACTACATAAATTACTCTTTTTGGTCTTTAGAATTGTGATGACTTAGTTGGAAATATTTCCATTATTCAGTTTTATTGCATTGATGATTACAAGTCTTTTTGTGAAGGCATGCTTAATTAGGAAGTAAGCATTTATATGTTCAGCTTCTAGAATTAATTATTCTTGCGCATATAAGTAGCTTAAAGTGTGTTGTCCTAATAAAGTAAAATGTTTCGAGTCTCCTCTCAAAATTTAATAATAGTTGCAGCTAATGTATACAAGTGTAGTTAGAGAAGAATCAGACTTGTGAACAGATGTTTTTCCAGAAGTTCTTTAAAGCAGTAAATAGCTTTGTGTGCACCTTTCTTCTGACTGGATAAGTGTATTTGCTATTACAAAGCAGACTGTAAACTGTTAGAAAAAAATAATGAAGTCCAAAGCTTATTCTTTTCTTGATGTGCTGCAAGCTCTAAGCAGACCTTATATTAGACAAAGTAATAATATAATATATAATATGAATTTTCTAATATTTTAGGCCAAAGCAGCATTTTAAAAAATTAAAAATAAATATCTCTGTGTACTCATGTAATAGTACATGAAACAATATTTAGCTAATCCCCAGATTTGATTTTGGGTGAATATGCTTCTTTTAAGATCTGAATAAGTGACAAAAAGTGAAGAAGTTTGTGCTGAACTTTTAATTTTACATTTTAATTTTATTCACAGACCACGATGCAGACATCAGAGACTGGTTCAGACACAGGTTCGACTGTGACTTTACAAGCATCTGTGGCTGGCCAGGCGGCGGTGGCCACACAGGTAGTACAGCAGGTACCAGTTCAGCAACAGGTAAGTGTGTTAATTTTGGGAAAACAAAGAACACTGGCAAGACAGAATGATGCATTTCAATATGTATAGTGAAGAACTGATTTTTTACAAGGCTGCAAAACCAATTCCTTTTTACTGTTTTATTCAATTTTATTTTGATGGAACTAAAATATCTACATAAGCAGACATGCAGTTTTCAGTTTATTTCTTGAACTAGAATATTTGTTAAACACCAGAAATATATATGCATGGTTCTATAAGTAGATTACTACAAAATGTATGCAGTATGTCATAAAAATTCCATTCATTTAAGTTACTGAATATTCACATTTATTCCTTTGAAAGGAATATGAATTTTTAAAATAAATTCAATATAGATGTAAAATACAAAAGTAATGTAATTTTGTACTTCTAAGCTGATCTCCCTGCAGGTTCTTGAGCAAATGCAGAAAGACGTGAAGTAAAACCGTAAGTAATGCATAATTTGGATTTGTCAGAGAATTAAAGGGGCTTCTGAAGTAGCCAGCTCAGCACACACTTCTGTGACATGATTAATCACCTATGCAGCCCCACCAGCATTGGAGGGTGTGCTGCATGGGGAGATCGAGGAGGGAAGCAGGAGTTGGAAAACAGGAACTGAATGTGAAAAGCCATAACTTTTGTCCCAGATTCCTTTAATATGTGTAATTTAGATATTTTTCTTTTTTTTTTTTTTTTAATTCTTTGTTCCAGTTGAAAGGGATATTCAATGACAGTCTATTTCAACTACCTGACCACTTCAGGGCTGACCAAAAGCATAGTATTAATGGCATTGTCCAAATACCTCTCAAACACTGACAGGCTTGGGGCACCAACCATGTTTCTAGGCAGCCTGTTCCAGTGTTTGACCACCTGCTTAGTAAAGAAATGTTTTCTAATATCTAGTCTGAACCTTTTCTGATGCAGCTTTGAACTATTCCTACTCATCCTGTCACAGGATACCAAGAAGAGATCATCATCTCCCTCTCCACTTTCCCTACATTCAGCTGTCACTGTTTTAGGTTCTTTGGGTGAAATCTGATGTTCTTTTTTCATATAAGTTTGCTTTACAGTTTCAAAATCAACAATATTAAAACTGAGAATAGCTTGTTAAGTTGTATGTCTGTTTCTGTGCTAGTGAATCACTGTTGTCTAAACTAAAATTTCTAGCATTGTGTTTAGTTTTAAAATTTAAGGTGATGTTTTTATTCTGCATGTGTTGTGAGTTAATGCTGGCTGGATGCCAGGCACCCACAAAAGCCACTCCCTCCTCTCTGCAGATGGGCAGAGGAGATAAAATTTAACACAGGGTTCATGGGTTGAGATAAGGAATGGGAGAGATTGCTCATCAAATACCACCATGGGCAAAACAGGCTCAACTTAGAGATACAAAGTGAATTTATTACTAACAAAATCAGGGTGGCATAATGAGAAGTAAAATGAACCCTTAAAAACACATTCCCCTCACCCCTTCCTTCTTCCCAGCTCTACTGCCTACCCCAGTGGTGCAAGGAGACAGGGAATGGGGATTATGGTCAGTTCATCACTCGTGGCTTCTCCTGCTGCTCAGGGAGAGGAGTCGTTCCCCTGCTCTACTGTGGGGTCCGTCCCACAGGAGATAGTTCTCTGTGAACTTCTCTGACGTGAGTTCATCTCATAAGCAACAGCTCCCTGCGAACTGCTGCAACATGAGTCCATCCCACAGGCAACAGTATCCCTCAAACTGCTGCAGAATGGGTCACTTTTCCATGGGGTGCAATCCTTCAAGGACAGGCTGCTCCAGCATGGGGGCAGGGCCCCTCCCTCCACAGGTCTCCCACAGGATCACAGTCTGCTCCCAGGTGGCATGGGGCTCTTCCATGGGTTGCGGGTGGATCTCTGCATCACTGTGGTCCTCCATAGGCTGCAGGGGCACAGCTGCTTCACCATGGTCTTCACTATAGGCTGCAGAGGAATCAGCTCTGGTGCCTGAAGCAGCTCCTCCCCCTCCTTTTTCACTGACCTTGGTGTCTGCATAGTCATTCTTGCATGTTCTCACTCCGCTTTTCTCTGGCTGAAAATTACAACTGTGCCACAACCTTTGTTTTGATTTCTTCTTAAATATGTTATCACAGAGGCGTTACCATGATTTCTAATTGGCCCAGCCTTGACCAGTGGCATATCCATCTTTGGAGCCCCCAGGGATTGGCTAAGCCAGACATTGTGGAAGCTTCTGGCAGCTTCTCACAAAAGCCACTGTGGCTCCCCCCTACCAAAAACCAGGCCATGCAAGCCGAATACAGCATGTTCTTTGCAATACTGTTTAACTGTTTCATGCATTTCACTAATAATATTTCCTGGTATATAGACTCAATTTATAATGCATAATAATTCCATTAATATCACTTCTACTTATAATGTACCTTGGAATATATTTGCTTTTTTTTTTTTTTTAAATGCCCCCTCCCCCAAAACCCCCAAAATTAATTGTTTCAGCAAAACATTCAAATATTGGGCACTTAACATGAATTTAAAAGCTTATCTTTGTGTACTTTCAATACTTTTAGTTTAAAGCTATTCCCTCTTGTCCTATTACTATCTGCCTGTGTGAAAATGATAAGGTCTTTCTATTATTGTGCTAACTTTTTAAATTAAGCTACTATGGTGCTTTGACTTAGTGAAGCTTTCTGAGGCTTACTGTGGTTAACTCATTTTAAGCTTTGCTTCAAACTTTTGAAAACTAGATATAGTTTATATCAGAATATATTTTCAATACGATATTACTTATGTTCTAGTGTTATTATTTCAAATATTTTCATTTCACTGAATATTTCAACTGTACTTTGGAGCATTTTCTGATTCTATTGGACTGTATTTTTCAGTTGAGTCTTATTTTGAAAGTATAAGTTATGCAAGGTTTCATAAAGGAATGTTAGGGGATCAGCCTGGCCAAGGAAGAGGAGTTTGCTGCAATAATTTGTATAGACTAAAAAGGTGATGCATATGTAGTGAAAGCCAATGCAGATGATTCTGTAGTGATTAGGATGGAATATGAAGGAGATACCGGTTTAGAGAGAAAAGGATAGATGATGAAAGTGTTGAAAAAATGTCAAGAATTCTAAAGGAATTGAATGTGTCAGGCAGCAAGTGACAGAACAAGAGGACAGAGTCTTAAGCTGCACCAAGGGAAATTTAGGTTGGATGTTAGGGAAAAGTTTTTTACTGAAACAGTGATAAAGTACTGGAATCGTCTGCCCAGGGAGGTGGTGGAATCACCATTCCTGGATGTGCTTAAAAAAAGATTGGATGTGGGACTCAGTGCCATGGTTTAGTTGAGGTGTTAGGGCATGAGTTGGACTTGATGATCATAAAGGTCTCTTCCAACTTAGTAATTCCGTGATTCTGCAGGGTAAGGAAAAGGAAGACTCAGCAGTCCAGCCTGATCAGCAGCCCAGAGCCGTGTCAGACCTTGGAAGCTCTTGTGAGACAATTAGACAAGGAGGGGTCATAGCCAGGAGTACTGTGGGAGATTTAAATGACTCCAGAAAGCATGAGCAACCCAGAGAGTGTTGAACAGGGAGAGCAAACAGGATGTGACATATCAGAAGGATGTGATGTGGCAGTTCATGTGGGCAGGGCATATGGGGAGGGTGCTGCAATCTGAAAGTAGGTCCACAGCTCAGGTAAGTGCTAAGTGCTCTAGGTCTCAGCCATAATGGTGGACACTTGTCTTAGAGCCAAAACCAGTGCGTCTACTGAGATAGCCCCTAAGAAGTCTGATGCTTCCACCCAGATGGAACTGTTGTGGTGGTTTTAAAGCACTAGCTAAAAAATCACCAGAAAACTTATTTATTTTTTGCTGTGAGATATGGATTAGGAGAAGGGCAAAACAGGCTTAAGACTTAAAAGGAATAAAGAAGGTTTATTAACAAAACTACAAGAATAAGAAACCAGAATAAAACTTCCAGAAACATTTCTTCCCCACTACCTAAGCATTTTTTTGTCCAACTGACAACACGGAGACAAAACTCGGTGGTTAAAACAGTACCAACTATGTAATAGTCTTTTCATCAGTCTTTGTAGAGAAAAGGAGTCTTCTTTTGTCATTTTATGGAGAGTTCTCTACAAGAAAACAGTTTTCTCATGGCTTTTCATTCCTCTGATGCCAGCTGCCCGGAAAACTCTGCCATCAGGCTCTCTCATTTCACACTACTCTGAGGTGTGTTCATGGGCCATGAACTCAAGGAGTGTCATTTTAAGGATGAGTTATTCAAAGGCAAAGTTTCTCTTCATCTGTCTCTGTGATCATCTCTGGGAACAGAAGCTTTCTCTTTTTCTCCCTGGGGGCCATGAGTCTTCAGCAACTCTCACTTCTCTTTCTCTGTTCCAGCATCTCATGGGATCACAGCTACTTCACCATCTGCTCAGCTTCATCAATGGATTTCCTTTGCTCAGATCTACACTTTGAAATACTTCATTCTCCCCCAAAATACTTTTTCATGAATTAAAGGAGTTTTTCATAAAATTAGTGTCCATCTCCATAGCTTTAACAAAAGATTATTTCAGCCTATTAAAGCATCTCCTCATTCTCTTCCCATCTGAAGCTCGATTCTTTCTTTCATTAACTTTGATGTTTTATGTTGTCTCTTTACATGTTGATCACTCTCTTTTTCCTCTCTCTGGAAAAAGGATTAAGTCTGCAGGTCTAATCTGTGTAGTAAAAGGGTTAAAATCTGGCTCGAGCCACGGCTAGGTATTTATAATATCATATTTCAGCTCAGCAGCACTGGAAAAGCAGCAGACACTGTTTTTCAGTCTGTGGCTGTCTGTGCAAGCTGTGGAGGCAAGCAGCCATGGCCCACTCTAGCCCAGGGCCGGGGTCCACAGCAGAGCCTGGCGCCAGTCCGGGAGGAAGTCCCTGCAGGCTCCATCCTCGCCTCCTGGGAGCCACGGCAGGCCGAGCCCAGCCCCTGCCAGGCTTCATGGCCTGGGGCGGGGGGGGGACGGGAGCTAGCTGGGGTTCTGTTACCTTTCAAAGCCAGAAACTATGAGAGCAAAAATCTTTTTGACTTAGGTTTAAAAGGTGGTATTCACAGGGTTGATCTCACTTTTCAATGGTCAAAAACAGTCAATTCTCAGAAATGGCCAGCGATTGGCCAAGTCTCAGGCAAAAAAAAAACAACAACTCCCAGCAGTCTCTCTCAAAGGCTTCACTTCTGTGTTTTTTACTCTTTTTTTTTTTTTTTTTTTTTTCTCTCCCTTAAATGCCAAACCATCATAATTGGTAAAGAAGGAGATGTCAGTACAGGTGGTAGCTTGCAATGGATGCCCAGATATTTCTGGACAAATGGCTGGTACCTGCACTAAGCATGCACAGGTTGATGACCTGTTGCAGTAGGTGGCTGAATTAC
The DNA here is from genome assembly GCF_030490865.1 of Poecile atricapillus. Taxonomy (NCBI): domain Eukaryota; kingdom Metazoa; phylum Chordata; class Aves; order Passeriformes; family Paridae; genus Poecile; species Poecile atricapillus. Next base: position 97,906,309 of record NC_081288.1, on the reverse strand, counting down.
AAGACAGTTAATAGGCTGCACAGTATTAGAGGTGCTGAAATGGAGATAGATAATGTGGCTTTGGAATCATCCACCTACAATGGATACCACTGAGCATGAGGCACCTTAGAACCTGGTGACCCACAAAAGCAGGGTTCCAATTCAACCTCTACCCTCCAACATCCAGACCAAAAACATATTTGGTGTTTTAAAGGCTTTAGATGCTCATGAGCAAGGCTAACAAGGAGAATCCACACAAGCAGCACACAGCAGTTACCATAAAAAGAAGCTTTAAGTGCTCATAGTGTGTGACTATTAAGGGGCACTGGGGCCCCATCTGCCAGCCTGATAAACAGTCACGAGATATATGCTGCCTACCAGGGGGTAGAATCTGTAATGTTACTGAGAGGGTACCCCAACTTGTCAAGAGCATGGACTAGTACCCACTACTACTTTTTCATGTGGGTACAAATGACGCCGCAAGCCAAAAAATAGATTAGATCAAGGAAGACTATAAAGCCCTGACGAAACAGGTGAAAAACATCAGTGTCCAAGTCATCTTCTCATCTATCCTACTGGTTAGAGAAACAGGGACAGCCAGATGCAGAAACGTAGTGCACATCAATGTCTGGCTTGGTGGCTGGCACCATCGAGAAGGTTTTGGTTTTTATGACAATGATTGTAGACTTAGGGATGTCACTGTCAGACACGAAATGATTCACACAGACGCAGCTTGAGGTGTGGTGAAAGAAGAATTCTCGTTTATTTGTTCTTTCAGTATTTATAGGTTTTCGACCACAGCCAGGGATTGGATAGTCAGGTCACCACCTTCCCAACCGCACTGGCCATGAGAGACGTCCATCAAAAGACATATCTTTAGTGGAATGTATAAACACCTATGTTTATAGTTACTTTCCTGGGAAAGTGGCTAGAAATTATGAAAACAATATCGAAATGTCTGATTCTCAGGGCGACATCTCACACTGTCTTTTTAAAAAAGAAAAAAAGAACAGAGAAAACGAACAATATATTAAACACTCAAAAGAAAAATAACAGAAAGACAAACAATGTTCCAAACAATATCAGAAGCTTTTTAGATTAAGGGTAATATCTCACCACTCATTAAAAAAAATGAAAGCGTGTCCGGCATCAGTGTCTGCCCGTGGACAGGCCATCGGGGTGATCACTCACGTCATGTGCATCTGAATCATCATCCGATGGCCCATCCATCGGATGGCTTTCAATTTGGTCACAGTCTCAAACCCACTGGTTGGCCAGATGCTGCCTTTGCGGTCGCAGGTCAGGGCGAACGCACTTTGCAGGTACCCAGCATACCCCAGTATCTGTGGATATACACTCATACCCGCGCCCCAAAGTGATAAGTTCAAAAGGACCTTCCTACTGATTGGTGACCAAATTCCTCACTCGAACCTTTGCTCGAGGCTGATGCGGCTCATCCGAAGCCCGCAAGGAAAGGTGATGGTTCAACATGACCGGGTTATTAGAGTCCTGCGACACCGTGAGGTGATTGAGGGTATATAAAGCTTTTTCCAACTGACTGTATGGGGTCTCACCCTGCATTCCCCATTTCTGCTTCTGTAGAACTCGCTTTAGTGTACCATGAGCACGTTCTACAATAGCTTGACCTGTTGGGGAATGAGGGATACCAAACTTGTGTGACACACCCCACAACTGCAGGAACTGCCGCACCTTCTGAGAGGCTTAAGCAGGACCATTATTGGTCTTCACAGCAGAAGGTATGCCTAAAACGGCACAGGCCTGCCTCCAGTGGGCAATGACATCATGGGTCTTTTCTCCTGTGTGAGCAGAAGCCCACATTGCAAAGGAGAAAGGGTCCACACTGATGTGCACATACCGGAGCCGAAAGAACTTGGCAACTTGGGTGACATCCATCTGCCAAAGCTCCAAGGCCCTAAGGCCTCTGGGGTTTACCCCTGCTGGCAAAGGCGCAGCAAGCGCATGAAAGTCGTCACAAGACTCGACAATGTCCTGGGCCTCAGCTGATGTCAACTGAAACTGCTTCTGCCAAGTATGTGCGTTCTGGTGGAAAAACCCATGAGATGCCTTGGCCTGGCCGAGCGTGTCAGGCTGAGGCACAAACCACGCAGGGTTAGCCAAATTGTCAGCCCTCATGTTACCTTCTGCAATGAACCCTGGTAAATTGGTATGACTCCTCACATGCAGAATGTAGTACGGATGCACCCGGGCCTGAATGGCACACCACAGGGTCTTCAGTAAATGAAACAAGTCAGGATTAAAGACCTCCTTCAAAACCGAATGACCCAACCACTGGGCTATGTTGGCCATGTAGGCAGAATCTGTGACCAGCTTGAAAGGTTCCTGGGAAAATTTCTGAAATGCCATGACAGCAACCCATAATTTCACCAATTGGGCTGACCCAGCCTCATGACTTTCCAGAACCTGCAACTCAGATCCGTCCTTCCAGGTAGCAATGGCCTTCCCAGTCCTCCCTGAACCGTCAGTAAAGATGGTGGGTCCTTGTGCAGGTTCCTGACTATTTTTGGGTCGCAAAGAAATTTCAGTGAATTTCGCCACCTGTAGCAGCTGATGGCTGGGCAGATGATAAGTGATCTGCCTGGAAAGTTCTTCAGAGCACTCTGCAGAGAAATACTGTTTGCAAAGCTCCAGTCAAAATCCTCCCATGGTACCGGGAGCATAATCTTTGCGGGATCCACACCCATCAATTGCAAACACCGTTGCCGGCATTTGACAATCAAGCGAGCTATCAGCTCAAACAATATAGTTGCCGTTTTCTGCGGCTGATGGGGCAGGAAGACTCATTCCAGGACATGCAAGGAACCGGACCATTCGTCATTCCATTGGCCAATGATACCTGTGGGGTGCAAATCTGGAGTGGTAATGGAAACAGCGACATCAATGGAAGGATCAATGCAATAGACCTGGCGAGCAGAAACTGCCCGCTGAATCTCCTCCAGCACCTGCTGTGCCTCCAGTGTCAGTGTCTGAGGTGACTTCAAATCAGAGTTTCCCTTCAACAGATCAAACAAGGGAGATAAGCTGTGCCACGGTCAGTCCCAAATAGGGATGCAATCAAGTGACAACACCCACCAACTTTTGGACATCTTTCAGTGTCCTCACTGAATGCACAAACTGCACCTCTTGATGTTGGACTGTTGGCTCCAAAATTTTGACCCCCAAATACTTCCAAGGAGGCTGGCACTGAGCCTTTTCTGGAGCCACTTGCAGCCCATGAGAATGCAGGGCACTGAGCAGCCGAGGCTGTATTTCCAGCAGTTCATCCTGGGTGGGCCCAGCCACCAAGATGTCATCCATATAATGACAGAGATGAGCATCAGGAAACTGCCGGCGAACTCCAGACAGGGCTCAAGCCACATACCATTGACAAATAGCAGGCGAATTCTGCATGCCCTGTGGTAAAACCCTTCATTGGTATCTCTTTGCAGGCTCAGCATTGTTGACAGCTGGCACCGAGAAGGCAAATTTCAGTCTGTCATCAGGATGCGAAGGAATTGTAAAGAAACAATCCTTCAGATCCACAATGAAGGCTGGCCAATCAGCATGAAGCATGGTGGGTGGTGGCATGCCAACCTGCAACGTCCCCATGCTTTCCCATCACAGAGTTAACTTTCCGGAGGTCTTTCTGCAACCTCCATTTCCCAGACTTCTTGATACAGAAAACGGGAATGTTCCAGGGACTGGTAGAAGGCTCCAGATGACCCTGATCCAACTGTTCTTGCACCAAATCACGGAGGGCAACTAGTTTATGATGAGGGAGGGGCCATTGATTCTCCCAAACAGGTTTGTTCACAAGCCACCGTATAGGAGGTGTAGGACAGTCTGCGCCCTCCAACACAGTGGCCCCCATCAAAAATCCATCCCGATACCCATACCCCATGCAGCCAGGTTGTCCCTCCCCCAGAGAGTTATCCGTGAGTCCTTCGTAATGTACGGCCAAACCATGGCAGTCTCCCCCCTCGGGGTTTGTGACGAACATGGGCCTCTGGCTAACATAGCATTGTGCTGCACCTGCCAATCCCGTGACAGACATCCACGCTGGTTCCAAGGGCCACTCCAGGGGCCAGTTGGCAAACCTGACAATTGTGATGTCCGCACCAGTGTCAAGAAGTCCACTGAGGCTAACCTCTGTCGGTGTCTCACCAGGGATGGACTGGGTGCAGACCCATTCAGGACGATCCTTGGCCGTCAGGACAGCAGTCCAGTGAACCTGAGGTGCCCCAGTGGACCTAAAGTTGCCATTTCCCTGCAGCCAGTCCTCCGCTCTGTGAACACAAGACTTAAAAGGCACAAATTGAGCAAGTCTGGTTCCCACAGGGATAATGACGGGGGGGTGAGCGTGGAAACCGTGGCATAAATCCACCCCGTGAAATCCGAATCAATGATTCCTATGTGCACAATGATGCCCTGAGCAGTGGTACTAGATCTCCTCACGAGAAGAGCACTCATGCCCTCACCCACCAGACCAAAAGCATCCAAGGGAACCCTGTACATCCTGCAAGAGTCCAAGACAACCATGTCCACCGTGCAGACATCAAGGCCCACTGAGCCAGAGGTGCTGGCTACTAGCTGGCCAAGCATATTTCCATCGGCTCTGGGGTGTAAAGAGAGGCTTGTGTCTGAGTGCGTCTCCCTGTTGCGCTTGGTTTCCCGTTTCCCAAGCCTGACAGAGGCTGACCATTGGCATGGACCGTTGCCTTGCACACATTTGCCGCATGATTCGGCCTACCACACCGGGCACAGTAAAACAGAAGAGTCGAGGTCCCCTGCACCTTTTTTTCTGCTTCTTGCTGGCCTGAGCAGTCCCCTGTTGCTGCTGTCCACCCTGCGGCTTCACCCAAGTTGGCTGCAGAGCAGCAGCCACAGTAGGGGGCTCCTCAGCAGCGACATCTGCCTCTACACAAGCCTGTGCCATCTGCTTCAGCGAGGGATCACCAGGGAGCATCCCAATGATCCTCTGTCACACAGCATTACAATTAGACCTCGTGAGGCTCTTGAGCACAAGCTGCCTCACCACACTATCTTGCACCTGCCTCTCCATAGAAGTAGTCAGCCGATTCGCAAAACGCAGAAAAGACTTGTCAGCCCGCTGGACAACAGTTACAAAATTCTCCTTCGGGGCTGCCACTTCTATGGCCCACACCAATGCTGCCATGCCCTTCTCCTTGCATTGCTCAAGGAAAATAGGGTCAAAGCCAACCTGCCTACCAACGTCAGCAAAGCCATCCGTACCCAGCAGAACGAGCCGATCACCCGCCTGGGATCCCGCTGACCCAAGGCAGTATTCTGCTGCACCACTCAACAGGCTATCTGAGCCCATTGTGACTCAAAAATGCCATACTCCCCCGGCTGAAAAAGAACACGGGCTATACTTCGGATATCATAAGGTACCAGGACACCACCGACAAGGCCCCAAAGGGCCTGTATAACCTCATTCAACCCTAACCCTAACCCATGTTTCTCAGCCGTCTCCTGGAGATTCGCCAAGGCTTTCCAGGATAACGGCTGATGAGTCCTCTGAATCGCATCCTGAAGCACAGTGAATTCCTGATACCTATCCGGAGGAACGGCCTTGCCTGCTACGTCCTGTCTCACAGAGTCCCCCGAGACAGGGCCAGGCACCTGGCCGGAAGACACCACAACAGCACCCGGTGCCACAGCCACCGTAACACCAGCAGAACCAGAGGAGCTATCTCCGCTGTCTAGGGGGCTGCGCTCAGAATCACAGCCAGCTACCTCGTCAACCTTAGCCCTCATTGCCTCCCAAAATTGTGCCTGATCCCGTGGCTGCACAGTTGTCTGGCAGGGGGGCAAAATCCACAGGCCAGCCGAAGAAGCTCTAGCAGCCCGGGACCTCTTGCCGTTGGGGGCCATTAGCTTTGCCCAGCGGCATCACCACCCGAGCCAAGAGTAAACAATGCAGGACCCCGATCCGCTGCAGGCGCCTTGGCCGTAGGAGATGGCAGGGGGGTCTCCTCTCCAACCTGAAGCGAGGCGGGGTGGAGCCAGCTCAGCAGAGCCCACCCCCAGCGCGGGCGGGGACTGAGGCGCAGGGAGAGGCACAGCCCACAGAGCTGCGGCACCGTCCCGCTCTGCTGCCAGGGGGCGTCCCACGGAGCCAGCAGTAGCCAGCCCGGCGTCTGCGTCACTCGCAGCACCCGTCCCCATGCCCCACGAATCCCACATGGGAGGAGCAGCGTTTGGAATCACCACTAACAGCGTCTCCTTGGGGACGCAAAACCCAAGAATTGGCGCTGGCCACTCTGTGCAGGGCGGAGCAGGCACCCCCTCCATTGGAACAGGGTGCACATGCGCGGCAGCCGGCGCAGAGCCCAGGCTCGTCCTGTCTCCCACCATGGGTTACGGTATAGCCCAGCCACAACGGGGACATGGGACTGTCCCCGACACTGCCCCCAGGGGTGGCACTGCCCCCTGTTCAGGCAGCTCCCTGTTGGCCTGCCCTGGGAAGGCACACAAAGGAGATGACCCCGCCCTAGGCTTACACCGCCGGGGCACCGGGCAAGGTGGAGTCATGCCCACTGGCTCCACGGCACCCCTGACAACCTGCTGGCTGGGACCCAGCTCACTGGGTCCCTGGCAACCCCAGGCGATCCGACCTCAGAGCCTGAGACGCAGCTGTCCCCCGGCTCTGCATCATGGGGGGAGAGGGAGAGCTCCGCCCCACTCCTACAGCTGGAGTCTGAAGCGTCCCTCTCATCCAGGTCAGAGAAAGTGGCTACCGACCCAGCAGAAGAGGATGTGCAACTGTTCAGCGCGCAGTCACACTGCCGCCAGATCAGCAGAAGCTGGGCCAGATGGGGATTGTATGCTATGGACATCGCCCGGATCAGGGAATTGCCTAACGCATCCCAAGCCAGCTTCGAAAAAACCGCCTCAACCACAGGAAAAAATCCTTCATCTCTCCCATAAGCATACAACCGCTGAAAAATCAGCATCTGAAACATCAATCTGTTTCTGATCAAAAACATCTTGCCAAACCCCCACAACCAGGGCTTCCATAGGAGAAAACCCAAAGGCAGCCACGGTCCCAGGGCTGTACATTACCCTGCAACCGTCACCTGCGATCATGTCGGGGTCACCAGATGTCACTGTCGGACACGAAATGATTCACACGGATGCAGCTCAAGGTGTGGTGAAAGAAGAATTCTCGTTTATTTGTTCTTTCAGTATTTATAGTTTTTCAACCACGACCAGGGATTGGATAGTCAGGTTACCACCTTCCCAACCGCACTGGCCATGAGAGATGTCCATCAAAAGACATATCTTTAATGGAATGTATAAACACCTATGTTTATAATTACTTTCCTGGGAAAGTGGCTAGAAATTATGAAAACAATATCGAAATGTCTGATTCTCAGGGCGACATAGAGAGGGATGGGATCCACCTGTCTAAAAAGGGCAAGAGAATCTTTGGCAGCAGGCTGGCCAATTTGGTGAGACAGGCTTTAAACTGAAGGGCTCAGGGAATGGGGTCCAAAGTGTCAATGCTCATGCCATTGCTTCCTCACGGGAAGTAGGCCATCCCAACCAGTGCAGTGAGAGATTTTCCTTGGCTTCTTCTCAGGATGGAAATCACAGGGCTGACCACATTGAGAGTGTGTATGGCTGTGGTGAATCGTCTTACGCCCATTCTAGGGAACCTGCATGCTTGATTACCTCTCTGAACTTCCTGTATACAAACACATGCAGCATGGGGAATAAATGGGAAGAACTGGAAATCTCTGTGTGGTCCCAGGGCCATGATCTCATTGCAATTACTGAGACATGGTGGGATAGGTCACATGACTGGAATGTTGTCATGGATGGCTATGTACCTTTTAGAAAGGACAGATCAGTGAGGCAAGGTGGTGGAGTTGCTCTTTATGTGATAGAACAACTGGAATGTATTGATCCAGGGACAGATGTACCCAGGGGCAGACTAATGAGTTGAGGGTTTATGGGTGAGAATTAAGGGACAGGCTGATATGGGTGACACTGTTGTGGGTGTTTACTACAGACCACCTGATCAGGAGGGGGAAGTTGATAAGGCTTTCTGTGGACAGCTGGAAATAGCCTCATGGTCATAGGCTCCAGTTCTCCTGGGTGTCCTCAACCACCCTAATATTTGTTGGAGAGACAACACAGTTTGGCACACACAGTCCAGGAAGTTTCTGCAGATTACTGATGAAAACATTTTGAGGCAAGTGATGGAAGAGCCAATGAGGAGAGATGTGTTGCTGGACCTTGTGCTAACAAACCAAGAGGGACTGGTTGAAGATGTGAAGGTTGGGGGCAGCCTTGGCTGTAGTGACCATGAGGGTGGAACTCAGGATCCTGTATGGAGGAAGCAAAGCAGTAAGCAGATCTAGAACTTTGAACTTCTGGAAAGCTAACTTTGACCTCTTTAAAGACCTACTTAGAGGTATCCCATGGGTTGGGGCCCTAGAAGAGAAGGGGGTCCAAGAGAGCTGGTCAATATTCAAGCATCACTTCCACCAAGCTCAAGACCAGTGTATCCCCATGAGCAAGAAATCAAGCAAAGGGGGCAGGAGACCTGCATGGATGAGCAGGAAGCTATCAAATCTCAAATGAAAGAAAAAATTTATGGGATGTGGAAAAAGGGACTGACCACATGGGAGGACTATAGGAATATCGTCAGAATACGCAGGGATGTGACGATGAAGGCCAAGGTCCACTTGGTTCAACAAGAACAAGTATATGGTCCTGCACCTGAGGAGAAATAACCCCAAGTATCAGTACAGGTTGGGGGCTGACCTACTAGAGAGCAGCTCTGCAGAGAAGGACCTGGGAGTCTTGGTGGATAACAAGTTGACTATGAACTGTCAGTGTGTCCTTATGGCCAAGAGGGCAAATGGCATCTTGGGGTACATCAGGAAGAGTGTGGTCAGCAGGTCAAGGGAGGTGATCCTCCCCCTCAACTCGGCCCTAGTGAGACCATATCTGGAGTACTGTGTTCAGTTCTGGGGTCCTCAGAACAAGAAAGACAAGGAAATACTGGAGACAGTCCAGTGGAGGCCACAAATATGATTAGGGGTCTGGAGCATCTCTCTTATGAGGAGAGACTGCAGGAGCTGGACCTGGTTAGTCTAGAGAAGACTGAGGGGATCTTATTAATGCATATAAATATCTCAAAGGCAGGTGCCAAGAGGATGGTCCCAGACTCTTTTCATTGGTGCCCAGTGACAGGACAAGGAGCAGTGGCCACAAACTAAAACACAAGAAGTTCCACCTCAACATGAGGAAGAACTTCTTTCTATTGAGGGTGGCAGAGCACTGGAATAGCTGCCCAGGGAGGTGATGGAGTCTCCCTCTCTGGAGACATTCAAAACCCACCTGGATGTGTTCCTGTGTCACCTGCTCTAGGTGACCCTTCCTTGGCAGGGGGGTTAGACTGGATAATCTCCAAAGGTCCCTTCTAACTGTAACTATTCTGTGATTCTGGGAAGAAGATGTGAATCTAGTATAACACTAGGAAATGTGATGAAGAATGTGGGTAAGATAGGTGCTTTTACACTGTAGGAAAAGAAAAGGCTATCAGGCATTAAAACAATGTCTTTAATGAAGAAGAGTGGCTTTGCTCTTAAAAGAATTAATGTATATATTATATATTTGCTTAAATTTTAAATTCAAATTTATGTACACATACTTTAGGAGCAGACTACTTTAGGTAAAAATGAAAAATTCAGAAGAAATAATTTATTTTTAAAAATTCTTTATTGTTATGAGGGGAATAATTTTTCAATGTCTAAATTATTTTCTGCTGAAATAAATTTTTTATTTGCACACTGACAATATAACTATGGCTTTCATGAAAGTTTGATATGGTGCTTCAAATGAAGAAAAAATAAATGTTCTTAAGGAAAAACTAAGATTCCCTTCTGAGTGTAGTGGCAGTGGTTTCACAGATGTTTTCAAATGACAAAGAAATTGTCATTTTTGGAACCTTGAATTGGTGAAGGGAGAAACCTATATATATTCAAGTAAAACGTAGCAAAAGTAAGGTGAAAAAATGAGAAGCATAATTAAATGCCATTTAACATGTATCATTCCTGTTTTAACATGCATTCTTAAGCATGATGTAGCAAGCTTATAAGGATTTTAAACTAAATTAATTTCACTTGCCTTATGGTTTATGTCATGCAGTACAGAAGGATTCAAAGAGTAAAATTAAAAACAAGTGTTTAATCTATTTTAGAAGGTGTATCCATGCATCAGAGGTTACACAAAACAAATCTTCCTATTCATCATAGACTATGACCATAGCATTCAGAAATAAATGTATCATTTAATGGGATATAAAAACTTCTGCTAATGAAAATTGGAGCTTAATGAAAAATCATTTTTAACATAAAAACTAGTCATGAACTTATATTGGTCATTTATCTAAATATCAACATTGAAGCATGAGTTGCTTTCCAAAAGTATTACAGAGTAATTAATTCATTAATATGATTTTTTTTCTCTGAGAACATAAATATTTGGGTATACAGCTCTGATTTTTCTTTATTAGGTAGGGAGCCACTGGTCACAATGTTGCTTGGTCTGTTCGTGTGAGTGTGGTACCCAACCCTGTATATATTCCTGTATATGCTCCTCGTGATGATCTTTTTCAGAGCAGGGAGAAAGATCATAGTTTTGTTGCTGTACTGTGGGATATCAGCTTATGGCATCATATAACATCAAGGGCAATGAGGGTCATTTGGGATGTGTATTCAGTGTTGCTTTCCTACCCTTACCTCAGACGCTACCTTTGGGAGTGCATTAATAATCATACCCAGCCTGTGGGGGAAACAGGGGAGGATGATTTTCCACACCTTTTCACCCCCTTTTCATCTTCAGGCCTGTTACAACAGCTTTTGAGAATTTAGAATTTCCCTTGGATGTTAAGGAAAGCATGTTCTTATTTCTAAGTTAGCCAGGTCTCCTCAGTGCTGTCCACACCATGTTTAGAGTCAAGAAAGATATTTAGGAAGGTCGTTCAGAGATCTGCCCCAAGGGGGAATAGTCATGAGTGGCATGGAATGTAGGAGAAAATGGGCCAAGTTTTGAAGGAATTCTTTCCTCCAGTGTTTTGGGAGTTCACCCCTGAACAACTACAGGACCCTGATAAAATGACAGAATATTTTCAAGGAGAAAGCTGTGGCAACTCCAGAGACAAACAACTTATTGCAGTGTGCTGGGCCCTGGCTACTATTTATCAGACACTGCTTGTCACTAGACAGCACCCTCAGGGGGAGTAGGAGGAAAGCAGACCAACAGGCACCATGGCCGCTCAAACTGCAGCTGAGCCAGGGAAACAACCTGTGCTGGTAGCAGTTGCCCCTATACAGAAGAAAAAAATCTTAGACCAAATCAGTTTGCCTAGTGAGGGCTGAAGAGGAAGCAGAGCTGTCTCACAGAAGAGGTAGGGCCAGAGATAATCACCCGATCCCTATGCCATGTGAGATGCAAGATATGCGAAAAGATTTCAGCTGCCAATTGGGTGAGCCCCTGGTGACCTGGCTGCTCCAGTACTGGGATATCACAGCCCATGATATGAAACTAGATGGTAGTGAAGCCAAGCACCTGGGATGTGGGCACTGACAAGGCAATTGGGAAGAAGACAGAAACTCAGCCTCTGGAAGTAACTCCAGTCAAGCATGAGGGAAAGGTATTCTCTCATGGGTGATTTAGTAGTGAGCCCAAGCAGGTGGAATGCCATGGAGAAGGGCATCCAGTACCTGAGAGAATTAGCTGTACTGGAGGTATTCTGTAAGGATTCAAATAATGAGCAGTCCCCTGTAGATCCAGATGAGGTCCAGTGTACACAATCCATGTGGCAGAAGTTTGTACAGAGCATGCCATTGTCATACACCAACTCACTGGTTGATGTCAATGACAGAAGGAGAGCAAACAGTGCTTCAGGTTGACTACCTGACTCTGGCAATGTGAAGATCATCTTTTTTCCTCCCTACTAACCTGTGCCTCGGCTGTGGAAAGGTTATCTAGGACTATGGACAGATTTGAAAGACTCAAGCAAGTTAGAGAGAAAATGTTCTATGCCCCGCCAGTATGGACCAGAGTCTCTGCTACCAGGAGCAAGCATCCCCTGGCTCAAGAGAGAGGGTACAAACCATGAGGTAACTTGTAGTTTTACCTGCATGACCATGGAGAGGACATGAGAAAGTGGGATGGAAAACCCACCTCTGCCCTAGTAGCACGGGTATGTGATTTGAGAGGAAGAACAACTACTGTAGGAAATTCTTCAAGGATAAATGCTACTCCAGTTTCCAGTGGGCAAGTCCTCACAGAGAATAGAAGGGCTGATGTTACTTCCCATCATCTTGAAGGGACCTCCAGGTCATATTTACAAGAAGTGAGCAACAAGTACTATGACCAGGACTAGAGGCATAATTCTCCCAGCCAGGTGGAGGAAAGGGACAGTAGGATCTATTGGACTGTAGGGATCCCATGGCCTGTCACATCAGACCCACAAGAGTATAAGGCTTTAGTTGACACCGACACAAAATGTACCCTGCTGCCATCAAGATATGTAGGGGAAGAATCCATCTCTATTTCTGGGGTGACAGGGGGAATCCCAACAGCTGACTGTACTGGAAGCTAAAGTTAGCTCGAATGGAAAAGAATGGTGAAAACACCCCATTGTGACTGGCCCAGAGGCCCTATGTATCCTTGGCATAGATTACCTCAGGAGAGGGTATTTCAAGGGCCCAAAAGGACATTGTTGGGCTTTTGGGATAGCTGCTGTGGAGACAGAGGGAATTAGACAGCTGAATACCTCGTCTGGTCTCTCAGAGGACCCTTCTACTATGGGACTGCTGCAGGTCAAAGAACAACAGGTACCAATTGCTACCACAACAATGCACTGTCAACAACACTGAACCAACTAGGATTCCAGGACTCCCATCCACAGATAATTCATGGAGAGCCAGGGAGTGGTCAGCAAGACTTGCTCACCCTTCAATATCCCTATATGGCCAGTGTGTAAGTCCAATGGAGATTGGAGACTGACAGTGGACTATCATGACCTGAACAAAGTCACACCACCACTGAGTGCTGCCATGCTGGACATGCTGGAGCTTCAGTACGAACTGGAGTCCAAGGCAACAAAATGCATTGCTAATGAATTTTTCTCCATTCCTTTAGCAGCAGAGTGCAGGCCACAGTTTTCTTTCACCTGGAGGGGCGTCCAGTACACCTGGAGCCAACTGCCCTAGGGGTGGAAACAGAGCCCTGCTATTTGCCATGGACTGATCCAGAATGCACTGTAAAAGGGTGAGGTTCCAGAACACTTAGAGTACATCGACGAGATCATCCTATGGGGCAGCACAGCAGAGGAGGTTTTTGAGAAAGTGGAGAAGATAATCCAAATTCTCCTGAAAGCTGGTTTTGCCATAAAACAAAGGGAGCCCTAAACTGGGGAATACTGTTCCTAAACCATGACATTCACACTCTGTTTGCTTTCCCTATTTGCCCCACTCCTGGTTGCTTCTTGGGTGTGTCTTTTGTACCTGTGGGAGTTGGTCACCTTCACTCCTGGTGCTGCCCACAGTGAGTTAGAGCTGACGCTTGTCCAGCTTTTAACACTTCCTGCTCTGGCTGAGGCTGGTGTGCCCTCTCTCTCTCTGCGCCAGGTTCACAGTTTTGCTGGTTTTTGGAAAGCACTCTTAGCATGATCCTCCACTCCAGAGCATGTCTGCTGGAGCAGTTCATCTCAGAGACATATGATGATGCATCGCATGCATGAAAATCATACTCTTCTAGGATTAGACTGAATTTTTAGGACCTACTCTCACAGGTCAAAGTTTGCCTTTTAACAGCACATATAAGTTGTAATTTAGAGGCTTGTATTGTATAGAGTTAAACTGGAGTAAAAAAAAGCAACAGAAAATCAGCATACAGATGACCAAATAAAATTTTCTTTCTTCCTACATATAGTTCCTAAGCTTGGTGTCAATCATATAGTTCTTGATCTTTCTAGATGGTTCTTTCTTTGGCATTGAAAATACCCATACGTGCAAGGGCCTCCATCTCCAATGTTAGTACTTGTCGTGGTTTGACACTGGCCAAACGCCAGGTACCCATGAAAGTCATTCACTTACCTTCTTCTGCTAAAGCTGAGCAGAGGAGAGGGGAAAAAAATTAATGAAGAGCTCATGAGTTAAAGACTGGGAGAAAATATTCTAAGGACAAAAAAGGTTTAAATTTAAAATATAGAGTAAATTTACTATTAGCAGAGTCAGAAGAGGATAATGAGAAGTAAAATAAGCCTTTAAAACACCTTTCCTCCCCTCCCCCAGCCCCTCCCTCTTTCCCATCAACAGCTCAGGGAGACAGGGCATGTGGGTCTTGGTCAGTTCATCATTCAAGATCTTTTTCTGTTTGCTCAGGGAGAGGAGTCTTTTCTCTGCTATGCCGTGGGGTCCCTCCCTCTTGAGAGACCGCCAGCTATTCACAACCCTTCAAAGAAGTAAACGTGAACGCCTTTTATTTCTATCTTTAGCACACCTTTTATAGGGTTCTACAGGGTCCGCGGGCTAAGCAAGTTACCATTGGCTAATACACATAGGTTTACATTTTTTTCTCCTGTACACGAGGATATTGTTTTGCTTTACTCTCTCTTCTGCAGGAAGGTTTCAAGGACTTTAGCCTTTAATATCACGACTTATTTCAAAGACTGGTTTGTGCAGACAGGCCTTTACTAATATATAAAATATAGCAACACCTCCCACTGGCAATTTTTCCAAAACTATTGTGGCGTGGGTCACTTAGCCACGAGGTGCAGTCTTTTAAGGCTAGGCTGCTCTAGTTTGGAAGCAAGGGGCCTCTATTTGAGTCTTCCAGTAGATTACAGCTTTCTCTGGCATTCACCCACTCCAGTGTGAACACTTTTCTCATGGGCTGCAAGTGAATCTCTGCATCCCCCATAGACTTCATGCATTACAGAGGGACACTTTGTTTCACCATAGTCCTCACTATGGCTTGCAGAGGAATCTCAGCTCTGACACTTGGAGCACCTCCTCCTACTCTTTTTTTTCCAGTGACCTTGGTGTCACCATGTTGTTTTCCCTCACGTGTCCTCAATTCTTCCTTTTCTCTGACTAAAAGAAAAACTGCTGCTCATAGGTACCATTGCCAACAATTTCCACTAATTCAAAGGATCTTGCAAGATCCCATAGTGCCAAGAAGTTGATTTCATCCAGGTTCTGCACTGGGGAGTCGCCCACCACATTTTCAGTGTTGGCCATGCATCCCCGCCACCACCCCACAGGCAGTGGTGGCTGCCACAGCGCTGGTGCTATTTAATGTCTCTCTTCATGCAGGGCGCTGGGAAGGAGAAGCCACCACCATCACCCCTGTCCTTCTGCCTGCAGCACGGTTGGCTAGGAGCAGCCAGGCAGGCAAAGCTCACTGTGGTCTGTGCCAAGATGGTGGCAGCCGCAGCGGCGGTCACAGCATCTCCCTACCCCTGAGGAAAAAAGTGTGTGCTGTTTTGATTTTCTTCTTAAATATGTCATCACAGAAGTGTTATCAACCTCTGTAATTGGGCCAGCAGCATGTCCATCTTCAGAGCCATCAGAGATTGGCTCTGTCGGACATCATGGGAGCTTCTAGCAGCTTCTCACAGAAGCTACCCTTGTGCCTTCTCCCTGCTGCCAAAAATCAGGCTATGCCAAATCAACACAGTACTCCACTTAGCATATAACAGACTTTCAGCACAATATTACATTCTGTGTCATTTAGTAATTGTGAGAGCAGGGATGTCCCAAAATTGAGAGTATTGTTTAAAAACAATTAGATGCACTGAAGCACTAGTCATTCTTTTTATAAGGTAAACTATCTTATATTTCTGGTGTTCTTGTTTGCAGGTACAGCAAGTACAGACTGTGCAACAGGTACAACATGTCTACCCAGCCCAGGTTCAGTATGTGGAGGGAAGTGACACAGTCTACACAAATGGAACAATGTAAGTTGGTTATTCATCTAAATTAGAATGTTTACTAAAATATGAAGTGAAATGTACATTCTTTTCATGACATCATATGGGCTGCTATTGCTGTGTAAAATGCTCGCTCGCGGTGAGAGACTTCTCCAGGGTCAAGCTGTTCAAGTATAAGGAATTCATTATATGGGTAAAAAGAGGGGAGACCCGTGTCCGCCACCAGCCTCGGCATCTACGTGGTCCGGGGGAGGAGGGAGAGACCGGGGAGAGCAGGAAAGAAGAGGTTGGAAAAGGGGAGGGAGGGAGTAAGAGCAACAGAGGGAGAGCGGGGGAAGTCAGGGAGGCTTATGAGAGAGATGAGGGAAGACAAGAGAGGGATAAGAGGGGAAAAACCAAGAGGGTAAGAATAAGAGAGGGAAAGAGGGAAGAGGTAAAGAGAGGGGGAGAGGGGAGCTGAGAGAAGGGTAAAGGCGTAAGAGAGAAGAGCCAAGAGGTATGAGAGACGTTAAGAGGTAAGAGAGAAAAGCTAAGAGAGAGGTTAAGAGAGAGAGGTTTAAGAGCGAAAAGCTGAGAGCAAAGTTCTTGTTACAATCCAGTATATCTTTTTCTATAGTGAATATTCTAATTCGCAGTAACCAATCACTACGAGATACACCTACAAAAGATTTTACATACAGTGTTGTATTTTAGGCTCTACAAGCTTTACAAGTTCTTCCCTTGCTTCTTGACCTTTGGACTTTCTATCAGCAGGACATTGTTTTATCAACAGGGATTCTCCTTTAGTTGGCTAGGCTATTGTTCTTTGGTTAACCAGTACTCAGTATCCTATGACTCAAAGCAGGCTTTCATTTCTACTTTGATTCTAGCTATCATATTTTCAGAATCTTCTGCCAAACAATCACATTCATAAGGTTTCCCTGTTTCACCCTCCCCAACAGGCTGCTATGTTTTAACTAGCAAAGAAAAATGTCTGAACAAAACCACTTTTTTTTCATATTAAATCATTATTCGAGTGAAAGCAAGTTGGATTCATATCACTTGAATTAATCTAAAATTAATTCAGGTAATTGTTACAGTTGGACAGTGTGAAGCTGTATATGCAGCATTTTGTTCTTTGGGGAAAAAATATATGGTTTGTGGCAACTGACAGTGGTCAAATAAGAGATTTTTATGCTTCAGGCACTAGTTTGAGCCTGTGGGAAAGTCAAGTACACAGCTTTCTCACTCTGGCCTGGGAAATAATAAGGAGGAATCCAAACAGTCCTTAGAGAAGGAAAACAGCCTTGATGTGTTGGTTTGATGACCAATGAGAGTTTTACCTTTTTGGACCTTCCCAGAACTGTCTATAAAAGAAGATCTGGAAGAATAAAAAGTGTTCTCTTTTGCAACTAAAACTAGAGAGTCTGTGTCATCACTTTCATCGTTCCTAATACAGTGCAACAATGGTTGAAGGAAGTTATCCTATTAAAACAGAGAAAGGAGCAAGTACTAAACCTATGGTGGGAATGGAAAATGTTCTATGACAAGTAACATGGATATTCTTTCATTCTCTTTTTATGGTCATGTGCTAATTTGATTCTAATGCAATCCTCAAAACCTCCCAAGAGATCATTTGCTCATTGAAACAACAACTAAAACCAGTCAGTGAGGAGGAAAGGAAAACATGAGTTGTCTGATTCAGAAGAGTGAAACTGTGATCCAGCGAGCAGAAAAGGGTTCTGGTCCTAGATAAAGAGGTGGTGGAAGTACCTGGAAAGGCATGAGCCAAGAACCAGTGGATGGAAAGAAGAAAGTATGGTGGCAGACGTAGAAATCTAACAAAATGTCAAAATGCATGGTTGTCTGGGAAAAATAACTTTAAAAAACAAAACAAAACAAAAATAAAAATACTGACTGGATAAACAGCCCAGAATAGTTGTCTCCATATAGGAGATGATGCCTACATGATTTTCCTGGTATAACTCCTTACAATTTCACTTGTAGATAGCACCTTAAAAGGATATGGAAGGAGGAGCTGGCTGATGTGACATAGCTTTTATGGATGCTAGCTTTGGAGCAAGCTGCAGGCCCCATGGCCTCTCAGTCCTGCCTGAGAGCTAGCCTGGGAAATTCATAGGAGGATTTCAAAACAATCCTCAGAGACAGAAAACAACTGCCAGGTGCTGTTTGTCTGTCCTCTTGTTTTCCTTGCAAGAGAAAGTCAGAGGGTGGTGAGCCCCACTGACCAATGATGGTAATGTAGCACTTTACTAACCAATAAGAGTTTCCTTTCTGTACTTTCCACGTATCGGTCTATAAAGAGACCTGGAGCAACAAACTAGAAGATTCTCCTGTTCTGACTCCCTTGAGAGTCTATGTCGTTCTTTTCGCCGTTCCTAATTAGAACGACAAGCTTGTAGTCCTATTTCATCCACCAGTAAGCTGTATTTTCGTATGGCTGATAATTTACCATAGGAGAATTTAGGTTGTAAGGGACTTCCAGAGGTTATCTAGTCCAACCCTCTGACCAAAGCAAGTCTAATTAGATCATGTTGCTCAGGCACCTGTACAAATAAAGTCATGTACAGCTCGAGGGATAGAGGTTGTGTACACCTTCAAGGATAGGGGAGGTTCCTGAGGACCAGAAGAAAGCAAATGCCTTCAATCTTCAAAAAGGGCAAGAGGGAGGATCTGGGGAAATACAGGCTGGTCAGCCTCACCTCTATTCCTGTGAAGATGATTGAAAAAATAATCCTGGAAGCCATTTCCTGGCACACAAAGGACACAGGGTGATTTGGAGTAGTCACCATGGATTTATAAAAGGGAAATTATGCTTGGCTGACCTGCCAGTCTTCTACAATGAATCAACTAGCTTGGTGGATGAGGGGAGAGCAGCAGATGCTCTTTATCTTGACTTTAGCAAGGCTTTCAACGCTGTCTCATATAACATCATCATAGACAAGCTGACAAAGTGCAGGTTAGATAAATGGACAGTGAGGTGGACTGAAAAGTGGCTGAACTGCCGGGCTCAGACAGTTGTGATCAGAAGCCAAAAGTCTAGCTGGAGGTCAACGTCTAGTGGTGTTTGCCTGGGCTGATCCTTGGGCCAATACTGTTTAACATTAATGACCTGAACAGTATGGCAGAGAGCACCTACAGCAAGTTTTCAGATGGTACAAAATTGGGAGTAGTGTGTGATAGATCAGATGGCTCTTGTGTCTTCAGAAGGATCTCAGCAGTCTGGAGAAATGGGCAGACAGGAACCTTATGCAGTGTATCAAAGGGAAATGCTGACTCCTGTCCCTAGGTAGGAATAACATGATGTACCAGTACAAGATAGGGGCTGACGGGCTGGAAAGCAGCTTTGCAGAGAAGGACATGGGGGTCCTGGCAGAAAATAAGCTGAATGTGAGCCACTAATGTGCCCTTGCATCAAAGAAGGTCAATAGTATCCTGAGCTGCATTAGGAACAGTGTTGACAGGAGGTTGAGGGAGGTAAACCTTTCTCTCTACTCAGTATTGTAGTACAAAACACTCGCTCGTGGTGAGACTTCTCCAGGGTCAAGCTGTTCATGTATAAGCAGTTTATTATATGGGTAATGAGAGGGAGAGACCCGTGTCCTCCACCAGCCTCAGCAAACACATGGCTGGGGCGGGGGGAGAGTTGGAGAGGGGAGAGCAGAAGAAGAGAGGTTAAAGAGGGGGAGGGAGGAATCAAGAGAGCATGAGAGAGAGCGGGGAGAGCAAGGGAGGCTTAGGAGAGAGGGGGGGGGAGAGAGAGGGGAGAAAACAAGAGCGTGGGGAGAAAACGAGAGGGTGGGAGGAGTAAGAGTAAGAGCAAGAGTAAGAGAGTTAAGAGTAAGAGAGGGGGAAAACACAAGAGTAAGAGAGTGAAGTTCCTGTTACAATACAATACATCTTTTTCTGTAGTGACTATTCTAATTCCCAGTAACCAATCACTACGAGATACACCCACTAAAGAATTTACATATAGCCTATAGGAATTAATACATTACCATACAGTGTTACATTTCAACCTCTAAAAGCTTTAGAAATTCTTATCTTGCTGCTGGACCTTTGGATTCTTTATTAGCAGAAGGACATTGTTTCATCAACCGGGATTCTCCTTTAGCTGTCTAGGCTATTGTTCTTTGGATAGCACTCAGTAACCCATGACTCAAAGCTAGCTCTCATTTCTACTTCGATTCTAGGCTTCATACTTTCAGAATCTTTTGCTAAACAATCATATTCATAAGGTTTCCCTGTTTCATCCTCCCCAACAACTCAGCACTGGAGAGGCTACACCTGTAGTACTGTGTCCAGTTATGGTCTCCTTGGTACAAGAAAGACATGGAAATACTGTAACAAGTTCAGTGAAGAGCCACTGCAGTGATGAAAGGATTGGAGCATCTCCTACAGGAACAGATGGTGAAAGAGCTGGGATGGAATCATAAAATCATAGGATCACTGAGGTTGAAAAAGACCTTTAAGATCATCCAGTCCAAGTATTAACCTAATACTGTTGTCTAGCACTAAACCATGTCCCTAAGTGCCTTGTCTTTATGTCTTGCCAAATGCCTTCAGGGATGTTGACTCAGGATCACAGAATCACAGAACAGGTAAGGTTGGAAGAGACCACAGTGAGTCATCTGGTCCAACCTCCCTACTCAAGCAGGATCAGTCCAGAGCACATGGCACAGGATTGTGTCCAGACAGTTCTTGAATATCTCCAGTGAGGGAGACTCCACAAGCTCTCCAGGTAATCTGTTCTTGTGCTTGGTCACCCACACAGTAAAGAAGATCTTCCTCATGTTCAGGTGGAACTTCCTGTGCATCAGTTTCTGCCCATTGCCTTTTGTCCTATTGCTTGGCACCACTAAGACCCTGGCTTCATCTTCTTGGCACCCTCCCTTCAGATACTGATAGACATTGATGAGGTCCCCTCTCACTCATCTCTTCTCAAGACTGAACAGGCCCAACTCCCTCAGCCTATTCTAATAAGAGAGATGCTCCAGTCCCTTAATCAACTTTGTAGCCCTTTGCTGGACCCAGTCCGGGAGGTCCATGTCTCTCTTGTACTGAGGAGCCCAAAACTGGACACAGCACTCCAGGTGAGGCCTCACCAGGGCTGAGTAGAGGGGCAGGATCACCTCCCTCTACCTGCTGGCAATGCTCTTCTCAATGCAGCCCAGGATACCATTTGCCTTCTTGGCCACAAGGGCACTGCTGATTCATGGACAGCTTGTTGTCCACCAGGACCTCCAGGTCCTTCTCCACAGAGCTGCTTTCCAGCAGGTCACCCCCAGCCTGTACTGGTGCCTGGGATTATTCCTTACTAGGTGCAGGACCCTGCACTTGCCTTTGTTGAATTTCAGACAGTCCTTCTCTGCCCATCTCTCCAGTACTCCAAGGTACTTCTGAATTGCTGCACATCTCTCTGGAGTATCTGGCACTCCTCCCAGCTTTGTGTCATCAGCAAACTTGCTGAGGAGGCATCTACCCTGTCATCCAAGTTATTGATGAGTAAATTAAACAATACTGGCCCCAGTATTGAACCTTGGGGGACCCCTAGTGACAGGCCTCCAACTAGACCCCGTGCCACTGATCACCGCCCTCTGGGATCTGCGTCTCAGACAGTTGTCAATTCACCTCACTGTCCACCCATCCAGTCCACACTTCCTGAATTGTTTAAGATTGTTTAGTCTGCAAAAGAGAAGGCTCAGGAGGGATCTTGTCCGTTTAGGGACTTTTAGATTTGGGTTCTTTTTCCCTTTGAACTGAAGATTGATGAGAGGGAGGCGATTTTTTTCTCGTTCGGTCTCAGTTGTTTATTTTTTCTTATCAGCATTACAAGGTACAAGGAGCTATGTGCACTATGATAGAAAAGGGGTAAAATGGCTAACAAAGATCTTCTTCAAGGTCTTTTATATGTCCATTTACCCAATTAACAGATGCCAACTAAGCTATTTTTCTTAGTGACCCAATGACCCAACACCTCTGTGCTGCACTGTGACATTTTCTACCCAATCACTTACTACTACCCAAACACCTCTAGGAGAAGAACATGAAGAAGGAAGAAGAAGGACAAGAGACAACACCCTAAATCCTCCATCTTGTCTCCTGTTCTCTAAACTACTTTTTCACCCAGTGATTTAAGAAACTTTCTAATCTACACATTTACACATTTCCTATCTAACTTTTACATTTGTTTTCATGTATCACCATGAAAACATGCACATGAATTTCATATTATATGAAATTCAGTGTTTTCTTTGAATCTTGGAACTAAATATTAAAAGCAAGGGCACACAGTCTGTATCTCAGACTCCAACATCTGCCCCTCTCTTTTTTAAAAAAAAATTTAAAAAAAAATCAACCTAAATATTTTCTTGGATTACTTTTCAAGAAAGGTTATTTTTCTTTCACTCATGTTTTAACAAATGAGGCTTTACAATATTAATTTTCCCACTTTTTCACTTGAAACCCAAAGTCCATTGTTCTTGCATGTTGGATCCAAGCTGTTCTGCTGTCAACTGTGGTCTTGATACAGTTCACATCAGCATGCTCGCTCTTCTGCTCTTTAGGCTGTCTGCTTGTCTCTGCAGCTGATGAGTTTCTATGTTTTTCTCTAGGAAGTTACTTCTGCTTTGAACCTGTGAATACACAAACATACACTTTCCTCCAAATTATTAATTGAAATAGATCTTTTAATCTTCTTGCTTCTGAACTTTTGACTAGAATCAAAGAATTCTCTTTCAAATTTGCTTGAGTACTGTTAGAACAATACCTAATAATTGATGGAATTGGCTTTGTAAAAGACTTGTCTAAAAAGGACTGTTTAAGAATTATTTGCAATAGATATAAGATCTTTACGCTTTTCCCAAAAATTTAAGATATATAAGGTTTTTATACTTCTGAGGCATAGCCTTGGTTCCCCCCTTTTTCTTTATATAATTAAGTAAGGTATTTGTTTTTTTGTTATGACAATGAAAAACCATCAAATTAAAACACTTGCACATGTATACACATAGGAAATAACACTTTTACAGAAATCAAAACTTACTAAGAAGATGCATAATTAATATTATGCGATATTAAACTTATCTAAATAATCTATAGTATGAATTGCTGAATGTACTAAATATATACTCTCATCCCAGAGTCTGCCACAGCTGATAAATCAGTGGAAGATTGGAAAATCATGTCCGGATAACAATTTTCCAAGCTCACTGTAAAATCCAGCTGCTATATTAATTCACTAATTGCCAAGTCAAATTGACTTGAATATTGTTTTGATGCAGAAAACTTCTGGGTTTATTGGTAAATTCTCCATCCAGGTAAAGTCAAGGCTTGGCCAGAGCCTTAGGCTTCATCTGGAAAGATGTCTCCTAACTCATTTCCAAAGCAAGGGGTTTAAAAATAGCAGCTATAAGATGCTTAAAACACAGCAAACTTTTAAAAGGCATTTGTATAAAACAATGATCAGATGTCCTAGGCAATCAACCAATCAAACCATTCAGTAGTCAATTCAATCTGAAGTTTCTTTCATAACCCTTGACTTTCAACCATGACACATCTTCTTAGAATTTTGGAAACTAAAATAATAAAGATACATTGGATTAGGCAAATGCAAATCTTTTTAAACAAAGAAAAGAGTAAAAACCAAGACAAAAAAACTCTGTATAGAGCAGCTGCATAACTTATTTACCAAGATGCATCTGTAGTGAGAAAACAAAAAATCTTAAATGACACGTGTCTAAAAGGTAATTACACAAAGATATATTAAAATATGTATAAAGCTGCCTGTAAATACAATGACACTTTATACATAATGCTCATCATAGAAATCTATAAATTTACATTATAGAATGAATATGTCATCAGTGAGTGTCTGAGGAAATCAGGATAATAAATTGAAAATATTTGTAATTATCTTCATCTTTATAGGAAAATAACTATGCAGTTTAAATAAATGTCTTCAATAAGACATGAAGCAATTTAAATTTAAACCTGTTAGAAATTAATTATGATAAAAGGAAGTAATAAAACTTAACATTAAAAAATACCAAAGTTATAACTTAAGTAAAAAACACTCAAACTTAAACATAGTGAAATTTAACTTTGCTTAATCTTATTAACACAATCTATATTAGATGAAAATATGACTTAATCTTACTCTATTATTATTAAAAAAAAAGGCAACTAAAAGTTTGGTATACACTTCTTTGAACACAATATAACAGGAATATTGGTTCACTATAGAGATTATAGGGATGCAACAAATTTATCACCATTCTATGCTATCTGGTTTTGAGAATAACTTATAATAACTGCACATGTTATTAAAAATACCATTCGTAACAAGAATTTGCTTGGTATATGCTTAAATTTGTTAGGATTTTTAGAATGCAGTTTTACTAGAGAAAAAATACAACACCACAGATTTGGTAATTTGCGATTCAGCTTTTGTAGTACTTTTCAGAAACATTAAGTTTAACTTTTTTAACTAAAATCCAAATTGGTATATATGCTGTTATACAGGTTTGGTTTTGGTTTTTTTGTTTGTTTGTTTGTTTGTTTTGTTTTGTTTTTTTTTGTTTTTTATAACAAAAGGACTCACATTAAAATTTCTTTATTAAAACTGTAAAAAAAAATACCAAGCAAATGGGTAATATATGGTTAATATAACTTTGAGATTACTGAAAACTGTATTGAACTAAATCTACAATACACTTATTCAAATGAAAGGTTAAAAATGAAAGAAACCTGTCATTAAATCCTTTTTCTGTAGGATTAATCATATGATTTTTCAACTTAATTTTAAAGAAATGCATCTTGCAGAAATTAACTGTAATTTCAGTAATAATACTTGATCACTCCATATCATACAATACTACATTATCAGTAGATATATAGAGAAGATAACATTTTCAAAGCTTTCATGTATTGAGAATACTAAAACTGAAGAAAAATCTTTTAAATTTCTTGGGATGCATAAATATCATGTTTTTCTACGTTATTCTGTAAAAACAAAATCAACAGATATCATTAGAAATACAACATCCATATGCATTCTATTATGCAACATTTTTAAACTTTTTGATCCATTTTTGAAGGCACTTCAATAAGGGCTTCTTTCTGAAGCTTGTGACTGCTCTAATTTGCAGATCAGCCAGCAATGCATCTTACAATGCTTTTGATTTTTGCTTTTCGGCTATTTTTTTGAAACCATTCCAGAGATGCTGGACTTTGTACTGACATGTCCTGTAACCCTGTGTCCATGTCTGTGGGAGGATTTGTAGATTGAAAGAACTGTGCATTACCACGGCTATGCTCAAAAGACTCTTGGCTTTGTGTGGTGTCCAGTAAATCTATCTGCGGTGGTGAAGCTGTTGTTTTTTCAGGCTGTTGTTGCTCTGCCGCAGCTTTATTGTAAAGCGGATTCAATTTTAAAAGTGCCGCCGCAGCGCTCGGTGCAGGCCAAGGCTCGGTTTCTCCCCCCGCCTGTCCCCTGGCTCCGGGCTGGGCATGGAGGGACGGGACCACGCCTCCCTGTGACGTCACGGGCGCCCTTGATGAGGGCTGGCCTGGGGGCGGTGCCGCAGGCGGGGTCTGGAGCTGCGGCTGTGGTTGCGTCACTGCTGACGTCACGTTGACTGACAGCTGTGGCTCCAAGCCCACCCCTGGAAGGCGGGGCGCAGGGACCGCCGAGCCCGTGGAGGTCCCGAGCTGCTCTGGGTCGGGCCGAACCCTCCCGTACCCTCCCAGGGGGGACAGGGCTGTCCCCTCCACCCCCCTAGGGCCGGAAAGGGACTCGGCTGCTGGCACACAGGCGGCCAAGGAAGTTTCCCCTCCCTCTTCTGCCGGCACCAGCATACCGGCTGCTGGAACAGCTTCAGGAGAACCCAGACACTCTTGCGAAAGCTCTAAGACCCCTTTTTGCAAATTCTGCCCGCATTTTTGAATCGCCTCCTCGTCTCTGTATAGTTGTTTCTCTGGGCTTTCAACAGGCTTAGGCATTCCTGAGGTAGATTTCAGGAAGTCTAATACAGACTTTACAGCATGCGGTAATAAGCATTCCGCATCTGGCTGAAACAAACCCTTCTGTTTTTCTGGACCCATAGTGTCCTTTGCCTGAGTTTCAAACTCCCATTTACAGGCGATGACTTCATAAGTCACTGCAGAAGCTGTTAGAAGTTCAGCTGCTACCTCGTCTCTAAGAGTGGTTCTTTCATATACTGTTACGTTTATCTTCTCCCACAGGCTTGGGGTAAAAATATTCTCTGAATTCACATTAGGGAATTCTACTCGTACCCAGGATATAAGGCTTTTAAACTCATCCGTGGATACAGAGAGCGGGTGCTCCTTTACCATAGCTTCCAAGGTAGCCAAAACCTCCCCCTCAGGTTTGGACATGTTTCTCATATTTTTGCTCCCTTTTGATGGCTTACCTGACCTCAGGGTCAGCTTTGTCTCAGCTCCTCTATCCGTGATCTGTTCCACAGCTCACAGACGTCTGGCTTGGCTTGTCCGCTCTCACCAGCACCGGGATTACCGAGATCTTCTTTTTCCCTTTCCAGGGAGTTTTCCAGCTTTCCGCTGTCTTCTCCTTTTTTCCAGCTTTTCGCTGTCTTCTCTTCTTCTCTCTTTTTTTTTTTTGTTTGTTTGTTTTTTCTGAACAGGAGCATTCAGTTCAAAGAGCCCCAAGTTTGGGAGCCATTTGTCCGTTTAGGGACTTTTAGATTTGGGTTCTTTTTCCCTTTGAACTGAAGATTGATGAGAGGGAGGCGATTTTTTTCTCGTTCGGTCTCAGTTGTTTATTTTTTCTTATCAGCATTACAAGGTACAAGGAGCTATGTGCACTATGATAGAAAAGGGGTAAAATGGCTAACAAAGATCTTCTTCAAGGTCTTTTATATGTCCATTTACCCAATTAACAGATGCCAACTAAGCTATTTTTCTTAGTGACCCAATGACCCAACACCTCTGTGCTGCACTGTGACATTTTCTACCCAATCACTTACTACTACCCAAACACCTCTAGGAGAAGAACATGAAGAAGGAAGAAGAAGGACAAGAGACAACACCCTAAATCCTCCATCTTGTCTCCTGTTCTCTAAACTACTTTTTCACCCAGTGATTTAAGAAACTTTCTAATCTACACATTTACACATTTCCTATCTAACTTTTACATTTGTTTTCATGTATCACCATGAAAACATGCACATGAATTTCATATTATATGAAATTCAGTGTTTTCTTTGAATCTTGGAACTAAATATTAAAAGCAAGGGCACACAGTCTGTATCTCAGACTCCAACAGGATCTTATCTGTGTCTAAATACACTGTGCATTAAAGATTGTTGTAGTTTAACCACAGCCAGCAACCAAGCCCCATGCAGCCACTTGCTTACTCCCCCATCAGCATAATTGGGAAGATAATCGGAAGGGTAAAAGCTGGAGAACTCATGGGTTGAGATAAAGACAGTTTAATAGTGAAAGGAAAAGCCTCACATACAAGCAAAGCAAAACAAGGAATTAATTCACTGCTTCCCATGGACAGGTAGGTGGTCAGCCATCTCCAGGAGAGCAGGGCTTTGTCATACATAATAGTGATTTGAGAAGACGAACACCATCATTTCAAACATCTCTCCCCCCCCTTCCCCCTTCCTCCTTCTTCCTCCCACTTTATGTACTGAGGATGATGTCATGTGGTCTGGAATATCCCTTTGGTCAGTTTGGGTCACCTGTCCTGGCTGTATCTCCTCCTAGCTTCCCATGCACCCCCGGCCTCCTGACCAGCTTGGCAGTATGAAAAGGAGAAAAGGCCTTGGCTTTGCGTAGCCCGGCTCAGCAATAACAAAAATATCTCTGTATTATCAACCCTGTGTTCAGCACAAAACCAAAACATAGCCCCGTACCAGCAACTGGGAAGAAAATTAACTCTACCCTAGCTGAAACGAGCACAAAGATGGAGCCAACGTCTTCTCAGGTGTGCTCAGTGAAAGGATGAGAGAGAATGCACACAAACTGAAATGCATGAACTTACATTCAAACATAAGAAAAATCTTTTTAACTCTCAGCGTGGTCGAACACTAGACCAGGCTGCCCAGAGAGGTTGTGGATTCTCCCTGGCTGGAGATATGCAAAACCTGACTGGACAATGTCCCAAGCTACTTACTCTGCTTGATCCTGCTTTGAGCATGGGCTGGGAAAGGGTTTGGAAAAGACACACTCCAGAGATCCTGTTCAACCTCAACTACTCTACTATTCTATCTTTCTGTGTTTACACTTGAAGTCACCACAGAGAAAGTGTCATTTATACAGGACTGAAAATAGCTACAAGGGTACCTGAGGATCGCCATCATAAAGTATTAATCCAACTTCATAAAGATATTATTCTTTGTTCCACGAAAGGAATAAAAAACTTGATATTTACAAGAATTATACTGGACTGTAAAAAGGAAATTTATTTCTGATATTTAACACAACAAACAAAACATAAATTATTTAGGAAGGAATCTAAACTACAGGCACCACTTTCAGGAAGATCAACATGGGCTTTGCAACTGATAAGATGTTAAACCAGGAGGGATCCCAGACATCAAACTGGGATGGATGCAGGAATTGATAGAACTGTACAAACTGATTAAAGGAATTACAGGGGAAAGAGGAAGCAGGGAGAGACAAAGAGGAGGGATAGACAGAAAGGGGGATAAAAGTTTCCAGTCACAGGTAAAATGGAGCCAGTTGGTATGCTTGTCTGGCTGAGCCCTGTGCCTGATCACTGCAGTCTGTCCTATTTTCTTATATTTTCTTTTTAAATGTTTTCTTAACTATCACCCTGCTTAATCTCACTCTATGTCCTCTGTGTATATGTTGTGGCTTAACCCCAACTGGCAACTAAATACCACACACAGCTGCTCGCTCACTTCCCTTTGCCCCCACCCCCATTGTGATGAGGAGGAGAATCAGGAAAGAAAATGAAGCTCATGGGTTGAGATAAGAACAGTATAACAATTGAAGTAAAATATAATAATAATAATAATAATAATAATGATGGTAATATGGTAATACTAATACTATTGCTAATAGTTGTAATAAAAATGAAAGGGAGACAGGAAGGTAAAACCCAAGAAAAAGAAGTGATGCACAATACAAATGCTCGCCACCGACTGACGGAGCAGCAATTGGCCCCTTCTGGCTAACTCCTCCCAGTTTGTTCACTGAGCATGATGTTCTATGGTACCGACTATCCCTTTGGGCAGTTCAGGTCAGCTATCTGAAGTATGCTCCTCCCAGCTTTTTGTGCAGCTCCTCCCTGGCAGAGAATGAGACACTGAAAAGCCCTTGACTCAGGGTAAGCACTGCTCAGCAACAACCAAAACATCTGTGTGTTATCAGCATTATTCTCATACTGAATCCAAAACACAGTGCTGTACCAGCTACTGAGAAGAAAATGAATTCTATCCCAGCTGAAACTAGGACAGTATGCATGCTGCAAGGAACAGGTGTCAGCTGCTGGTGAGACCCGTGTGTGTGTGAGTGAAATTTGGTGCCCAGCTATTGGAGTCAGACTGGGGGATGTAAGTACCCTGGGGCCTGTGGTGTGAGCTACAGGAGTGAGTGAGGGTTCCTCCATCAGTAGTTGGACAGGCCATAGCTCTCTGAATCATCATCATATGGTTTGGGTTGGAAGGGACCATTAAAGGTCCAACCCTGTTGTCATAAGCAGGGAATCCCTTTACGGTCAGGTTGTTCCTAATGCCCCCCAAGATGAGGTTTGTCTTCTTGGTTGCCAGGGCTCACTGCTGACTCATATTGAGCTTCCTGTCAACCAGCACCCTCAGATCCCTTTCTGCAAGGCTGCTCTCCACCCACTACTCTCCCAGTCTATAATTGTGCTTGGCATTACTCTGTCACAGGTGCAGAATCTGGCATTTGGACTTGTTAATTTTCATGACATTGATTATTGCTCCAGTCTATCCAGATCACCCTGCAAGGCCTCTTGTCCCTCGAGAGATTCAGCAGCTCCCCCCAGTTTGGTATCATCAGCAAACTTGTTGATGGTGCATTCATCTCCTGCATCCCAATCATTGATAAAGATATTGAACAGAACTGTCCCTTAAATTAAACCGTGAGGAATACTGCTAGTGACCAGTTGTCAGCCAGATCTAGCCCCATTCACTACCACCCTTTGATCTCTGCTATCCAGGCAGATCTTCATCCAGTGCACCATGAGCCTGCTCTTTTCAGAGTTGGACAACTTGTCCAGAAGGATACTGTGAGGGACAGTATCAAGGGCCTTACTAAAATCCAGAAAAGCACATCCAGCTTATTATAGAAGAATACCAAATTAAACAGGATTTTCTCTTTGCAAACACTTGTTGATTGTGCTTGACGATTGCATTGTTCTTTAAATGTCATTTAATAGCACTCAGTATTAACTTCTCCATAATTTTTTCAGATATTGAGATTAGACTAACAGGTCTGTATTTCCCTGGGTCTTCCCTCACACCTTTCTTGTAACTAGGAATAGCATTGACCATCTTACAGTTAGCAGGGACTCCCTCAGACTCCCAAAACATTTGGCAGATGATCGAGATGGGTCCTGCCATAACATTCTCTAGCTCCTTTGGAACTCTCGGATGAATCCCATCAGGCGCCTCGACTTGTGAACATTCAGCTGATACAACAGGTCCCTTACAATTTCAATGTCCAGAAATGGAAAACCACTGTTCCTTCAGTCATGGTCCTTCAACCCAGAGGACTGGGCAGCCCAAGGTCTACTAGTATCATTAAAGACTGAGGCAAAAAAAGAATGTAATGCCTCTGTTTTTTCTTCATCCTTATTAGTCAGGTGACCATCTTCAACAAGTATCAGTCCAATGTTTTCTTTAGACATGCTCTTGCTGTTAATGCATTTTAAAAAGTTTTTCTTGT
Source organism: Poecile atricapillus (assembly GCF_030490865.1). NCBI lineage: Eukaryota > Metazoa > Chordata > Aves > Passeriformes > Paridae > Poecile > Poecile atricapillus. The sequence continues at coordinate 97,875,405 of NC_081288.1, read as the reverse complement.
TATCTGATACAACCCTGGCCAGTTTCAATTCTAGTTGAGCTTCGCTTTTCATGTCTTCTCCCTTCAAATATGAGCCACAGCTCTGTAATCTCTCTTCAAAGCCTTACCTTGCTACCAGAGACTCTACAATTTCTTTTTCCTCTTGAGCTCCACAAGGAGTTCCCTGTTCACCCAATTTGGTTTTCTGCCCCACTTGCTTGACTTTTGTCACAGTGGAATTGTCTGCTTCTGTGCTTCTGAAAGATGATTCTTTAAGACTGACCAGCACTTGTGGGCCCCAGAGTCCACTAAAGGAGATTCCCAGGGTAATCTTCTAATTAGCTTCATGGATAGCTTAAAGATCGCTCTCTTGAAATCCAGGGCAACAACTCTGCTGACCTTTTTTCTCATTACACTGAAAATTTTAAACTCAACCATTTCATGGTCACTGTGGGCAAGACAGCCACCAACCATCACGTCTCCCAAGAGTCCTTCTCTAGTCACAAATAAGTCTAGGAGGGTGTCCTAGTTTAGGGCAAATTAGGAAGGAAAACTCCAAATGGGGATTTCCCCAGGGAAATGCCCCTCCTCACTTTCTGGTCTGGGAAAAGAAAAAAAAAAATTCTTTGGAGAGAAGTGGAAAAAGCTGTTTATTTAACAGAAATTGAATAATATTAAATAATAAAACCTCTTGCTGTTCGATGGGATGGCAAGTCTAGGAAGAAAAGTCCTTTTCATGTGGTGTAGCTCGGCTCGCTCAGGTTCTTATCAGTCCCTCCGGAAAGTGCCGAGGCCCAGGCCCCGGTGGGCCACAGGCGTGAGCTCCCGGGGTTTGGCTGGGTGTTCAGTCCAGAGCAGGCTTGCACAGATCCAAGAAAATTGGAAAAAAACCAAAGGTCCAGGGACCTCCTCTGCCTCAGCTAGCTAAAACTAACTAAAAGCCAGAGAGAAGCTCTGTCCCACTGTCTGTCCGTGCTGCAGACACCACAGTCCAGGAGCGAGATGTGTGGGAGTGATGTTTTTCTTTAACACAAACTGCGCGCTTCTTCTTCCCCCTCTCTTGCTCTCAAAGCCAGTCTTAAAGGTGCAGAACTTAATATATAACATAAACCAGACGATTGGGGATACCAGTATCATAAAGTCACCCCAGGACAGAGGGCATCTCTCCTAGTTGGCTCACAGAGTACTTGTGATGAGAAGTTACCTCCCACAAACTTCAATACTTCCCAAGGCCTGCTCATCACAGCAGGATATTCCCAGTTGATGTCTGGGAAGTTGGAATCTCTCATAAGAATGTGGGCTACTGATCCAGAGATTTCTCCTAATTGCTTACAGAATAACTCATCACTGCTTACATCCTGGCTGGGCAATCAGTAATAAACACCCACTATAATATCTCTTTTGTTTTCCATCCCCTTAAGCTTCACTCAGAGGCTCTCCACCACATTACTGCCAACTGTAAGGGCTGTACAATCAAACCTCCTTCTTACATATAGTGCCACGTCTCCATCTCACCTGCCCTGCCTATCCCTCCTAAACAGCCTATAGCCCTCTGTCCTGGTTTAGGGCAAATTTGGGAGAAAACCTCAGAATGGGGTCCCTCCAGAAAGTAAATTCAAGCGGCCCCTACCCCAACTGGTTTGGGAAAAAGATTTCCTTGGAGAAAAGTGGAAAAATCTGTTTATTTAACAGAAATTGAATAATGTTAACAATAAAACCTCTCACTGTTAGATGAAATGGCAAATCCAGAAAAAGTCCTTTTCATGTGGTGTAGCTCAACTAGCTCAGTCTCTAATCAGTCTGTCTGGTGCTGGAAAGTGCTGAGGCCCAGGCCCCGGTGGGCCACAGGGGCGAGCTCCTGGGGTTTTTCTGGGTTTTCAGTCCAGAGCAGATTTGAACAGATACAAGAAAAAAAAAAAAAAAAAGAGTCTGGGGAACATCTCTGCCTCAGATAGCTAAAAACTAACTAAAAGCAAAGCTCTGTCTTGCTGTCTGTCTATGCTGCAGACAACACAGTCAAGAGAAGCATGTGAGGGAGTGAATGTCGTTTCTGCAAACAAACTGCATGCTTCTTCTTTCCCCCCCCCTTTGCTCTTGGAAACAGTCTTGAAGGTGCAGAACTTAATATGTAACATAAACAGAACAGACGATTGGGGATATAAGCATCATAAAGTCACCCCAAGACACCCTCCATCCCAGCACTCCAGTTGTGGGACTCATTCCACCTAACAAATATAGCACTACCTGCTACATCAGTTAGACATACACAAGTCTATGGGACTTGATGGGATCCACCCAAGGTGGAATGTTTTGGAGCAGATCATCCCTACAAAGAGGGGTCTGGACAGGCTGAATTGATGGATTGAGGTGAATTGTATGAGGTTCAGCAAGGCCAAGTGCCAGGTCCTGCACCTGGGTCACAACAACCCCATGCAATGCTACAGGCTTGAGGAAGAGTGACTGGAAAGCTGCTTGGCAGAAAAGGACCTGGAGGAGTTGGTCAACTTCCATCTGAACATGAGCCAGATGTGTATCCAGATGGCCAAGAAGGTCAATGGCAACCTGGCCTGTATCAGAAATAGTGTGGCCAACAGGACCAGGGAAGTGATTGTCCCTCTGTACTCGGCACTGGCAAGGCCACACCTCAAATACTATGTCCAGTTTTGGACCCCTCACTACAGGAAGGACATGGAAGGACATTGAGATGTTGGAACATGTCCAACGGAGGGCAACAAAGCTGGTGAAGAGTCTAAGGCATGAGTTTTATGAAGACCAGGTGAGGGAACTGGGGTTGTTTAGTCTGGAGAAAGGAGGCTCAGGGGACACTTTATCAATCTCTACCTGAAAGGAGGTTGTGGTGAGGTGGAAGTTGGCCTCGTTGCCCAGGCAACTAGCGACAGTACAAGGGGAAATGTCCTCAGGTTGCACAAGGGGAGGTTCAGGTTAGATATTAGGAAAAATTTATTCACTGAAAGAGTGGTTAAGCATTGGAAAAGGTTTCCCAAGGAAATGGTGGATTCACCATCCTTGGAAGTGTTCAAAAAATGAATGGACATGCACTTTACAATATGGTTTAGTTGCCATGGTGTTATTAGGTCAAAGGTTGGACTTGATGATCTTGGAGGTCTTTTTCAACTTTAATGATTCTGTGATTCTGTGATTCTATGACTACCAGGTCATGTTCATCTTCTTATCAGCCAACACCCCCAAGTCCTTGCCCTCATGGCTGCTCTCAATCCATTTTCTACCCACCCTGTATATTTTCAAGGTATTCCCTCACACATGTGCAGGACCTTGCATATGGTCTCTAGAAATTCATGAGGTTTGCACAGGCCCATCTCTCTAACCTGTCAAGGCTGCCTTTGATGGCATCCCTTGCCTCCAGCTTGTCAACCGCACCACTCAGTTTGGTGTTATCTGCAAACTTGCTGAGACTATGCTCAGTCCCATTTTCTATGTCATTAATGAAGATATTAAATAACACTGGTCTCAAAATGGACCCCTGAGGAACACCACTCATTACTGATCTTCATGTAAATATTGAGCTGTTAACCACTACGCTCTGGATGAGACCATCCAACCAATTCCTCATCCATCTAACAGTCCACCCATTGAGTCCATTTCTCTTCAATTTAGAGAGAAGGATGTTGTAATGGACCATGTCAAAGGCTTTATGGAAGTCCAGATAAATGACATCTGGAGTCCTTCCCTTGTCCACTGATGGCGTCACTCCATCATAGAAGGCCACTAGGCTGCTCAGGCAGGACGTGCCCTTGGTGAAGCTATACTGGCTGTCCTGAATCACCTTCCTGTCCTCCATGTGCCTTAGTAAAACTTCTAGGAGGACCTGGCCCATGATATTCTGTGGCACAGAAGTGAGGCTGATAGGCTAGTAGTTTCCAGGGTCTTCCTTTCTACCCTTTTTTAAATAGGTGCAATATTTCCCTGTTTCTAGTCACCTGGGACTCTACTTGACCTCCAGGTTTTTTCAAATATCATGGAGAATGGTTTTGCAAATACATGAGCCAATTCCCTCAGGATTGTGATTCATCTCATCAAGTCCCATAGACTCATGTCTGTTCAGTTTCTTCAAGTGGTCACAAGCATGATCAGTGGGATGGACTTTGCTGCCCCAGTCCCCTGTCTTGCAGTCCTTCTACTCAAGATGTGTGGGAGAGGTTGCCATCAAAGACTGGCAAAAAATTTGCTGAGTACCTCAGCCTTCTCCTCATCTGTTCTTACCCATCTGCCAGCCTTGCTTACTGAGGAGGGGGAGGGTGAGGGTACATCTTCTTTGACTTTCCTTTTCTGACATACCCGAAGAATCCTTTCTTTTTGTTGTCTGTCCATTTTCAATTCTAGCTGAGCTTTAGCTTTCCTGACTGCATCTCTGCATGCCCTAGCAAGGTTCTTATAGTCCTCAATGTCTATTTGGCTATCCTTCCATACCTGGTATGTTTCTTTTTTGCTTTTAAGCACACCTATAATCTCACTGTTAAGACAGGGTGGCATCTTGTTCTGCCTTCCTTTCCCTTTGTAAGGGATGGATTGTTCTTGTGCTTCCAAGAGACTGTTCTTCAATAACTCCCAGCACTCACAAACTCCTTTTCCCTTCATGGATGATATCCATTGAATGCCTCACACCTGGGCTCTGAGCATCTTCAAGTTGGCTCTTCTAAAATCCAAGGTCTTTGTCCTACTACTGGTCTTCAGTGTGCTTGGCAGGATATTAAACTGCACAATGTTGTGATTGCTGTATCCAAGGTTATCACTGGCAGTTATCTTGTCAAGTAAGTCTCAGTTTGCAAGCAGTAAATCCAGCAATGAACTGCTTCTAGTTGGCATGTCTAGTGTCTGTGGCAGGAAGCAGTCTTCAGTGCATTCTGAGAACCTGATGGTTAACTTGTGCCCTGTTATGTTGTTTTCCCAACAAATGTCCAGGTAATTGAAGTCACCCATGAGGACCAGGTTCTGTTGGCCTAAGAATTCCTTGAATGGCTGAAGTAAGGTTTCATTAGTCTCATCATCCTGCTTGGGAGGTCAGTAACAGATACCTACCATAAGATCCCCCTTGGTGACAATGCCTCCAATCTTGATCCAAAGTTATTCAATGACAGAACTTCTGTGGTCTACACAGCTCACCTTCATAAATTTAAATTTATCTTTTACTTGAAGTGCAACTCCACCTTTTCTTCTTCCCTTCCATCTTTTCAAAATAATTTGTAGCCATCCATTGTGGTCTGCCAGTTATGTGAGTTTCCCCCCCAAGCTTCTTTAACTTCTATGACATCATAACTCTCATACTGGGCATGGAGCTCCAGTTCCTCCTGTTTATTGCCCAGACTACGTATACATGCACTTCAGGTGGCTGGACTTGGGGTTTTTGACTTTTGAGAGGGTTGAGGAGCATTTCTCACTACTCTGGTAGGCATGCTTATCCACCCCATTGCTCATGGATATACAGGTGTCACAACCTTGGACCGCATCCCCCCAAGTTTATTAGTTTAAATCACGATTCACTAAGTCAGTCAATATGCTGGTCAAGATTGTCCTGCCTCTTCTAGATCAGTAGATTCCAACTCTTCCCAATAGGCTGTATTCATTGAAGAACATCCTGTGACCATAGAACCCAAAACCCTGGGGACAACACCATCCATGAAACCAGGTATTGATCTGCATGATGCACTGACTTCTGCCTGTACCCCTATCCCTGACTGGCAAGACAAAGGAGAAGATCACTTGGACACCTGTCCCCTTCACTTGAAGCCCCAGGGCTTTCAAGTCCTGCTTGGTCTTGTCCAGACAATGCTTTACCATGTCATTGGTGCCCATGTAGAAAAGTAGTGGATAGTAGTCTGCACTTTTAGCCAGTTGTGGCAGTTTCTCTGTGACATCCTGGATCTTGGCTCCTGGCAAGCAGCAAACTTCCCTTGACTGCATATCAGGCTGGCAGATGGGTGCCTTGATGCCTCTCACCCACTCTTAGCACTTGCTGCTTTCTTTTGCAGCTTTTAGTATGTCCTGCTGTTGCAGTTTCTTCCTGTGAATCTTGCCCATTGGTTTTGCCCACTGCTAAGGCTTCATATCTTTTGCTGGTTGGTACATACAAGGAAGGGAAGTGAAGCAATATCCTGTTTCCATGGTTCACCAAAGACCATGGTGTCTCCTTCTCCAAGGTGCTGTCTGTTTGGCACTGCAGCTCTTTGGTAGTCCTTGGAGGTTAGTGCCATGGGGTCCTAGTATTTGTTCTTGCAACACCTCAAATAGTACTCTGTTTCTTGTTCCCCCTTGTAAAGGCTCAGACAAGCTTACTTTGGTCGCTGGGTGCATCCTCCTGCCTCCCTCCCCAGGCTGCACTATGATCTGAAAAATGCTTATTAGGCCTTGGCCTCGACTAACTGTACTTGGACTAAGCCCCTCTTGAGCTTATGAGAAACACTGTCTATTCCCAGGAATTTACAGCTCAGCATACTCTGTGATTTCTATTTTTTAACAACCAGCCTTGGAAACTTATTTTTCTTGCCTGAATAACAACCCAAGTGGAATAATATTTTTGTTATTGGACCTTCAAAGAAAGTTACTGACTCAAATTTCAGCCAGGATGGAAAATTACTATGACTAAAGCTCATTCTCCAACAACACTATAAACAGCAGTCCAATGTGAGACCCTTTGAGCTCTTGATTCCCAGAAGATAAGGCGATAGATAATGTGTATGTCTCGAACACTGATAACCAGATGGCTGTGGAGCCAACCAAGGACTGGCCACCATGAGTAAAAACAAGGTTTGGTTTGAGAAGGGGGGCCATACAGAGGTAGGACAGCACTTTTCTGGGATAAACATCCTTGTTGTAGTTCCTGGAGATAAGTACAACACAGTACAGTGCAACCACAGGAATGAGGCCAAGAAGTGAGCATGGATTATAGCGGAAGATTAAGACCACCAAAGACCCCCAAACTCCTCCAGCCCATTTCCAGAAAAGTGTGAAAGAATGGACTGCGCATGAGAATTAATTTGCATGTAAACCGAGAAACGTGTCTTCAGGGCAGAGAAACTGGTGGTTTTAACACTAGCTAAAAATCAACAGAATACTTACTCATTTCTTGCTGTGAGATATGGATTAGGAGAAGGGCAAAACAGGCTCAAAACTTAAAAGGAATAAAGAAAGTTTATTAATAGAACTACAAGAATAAGAAACCAGAATAAAACCTCCAGAAACCCTTTTTTCCCCCAACTACCCAACCATTCTCTTGTTCACATGACAACATAGAGACAAAAAAACTTTGGTGGTTAAAACAGTCCCAATTCTTGCTATAGTCCTTTCATCAGTCTTTGTAGAGAAAAAGAAGTCTTCTGCTAATCTATGGAGTTTCTCACAAGAAAACTATTTCCTTTAGAGCTTTCTATTTCTCTGATGACAGCTGCCTGGAAATTCTGCCATCAGTTCTCTCCTCCCATTTCACATCACTCTGAGGTGTGTTATGGGTCAATGAGTTTAGGGATGTCATTTTTAAGGATGAGTTATTCAAAGGCAAAAGTTCTCTTCACCTGTTTTTGTGAGCCCCTCTGGAAACAGAAGTTTTCTCTTTGCCTCTTAAAGGCCACAAATCTTCAACTATTACTTCTCCCCCTCTGTTTCAGCATCTCACAGGATCACAACTACTTCACCATTTGCTCAAAGTCCACACTTTGAAACACTCCATTCCTCCCAATATACTCTGTCATGAATTAAATGATTTTTTTTTCAGAACACTACTGTCCATCTCCATAGCTTTAACAGAAAAATATTTCAGCTTATTAAAGCATCTCCTTATTCCCTCTTCCCCTCTCTCTGGGAAAAAAAGGATTAATCTGAAAATCTCATCCAGGTAGTAAAAGAGTTAAAGTCTTGCTCAAGCTGCAGATGTTCATGGTGTCAGGTTTCAGTTCAGCGGCAGAAACTGCAAACTAAGTCAGGCTGGCTGGCTCTGCTTTTCTCCCCCCCTACCCCTTCGCAGCCTCGTCTGGCCTGGTGGTGGGGGGAGGAGGCTGAGCCGGAGCCTGTTACCTCTTCAGAAGCTGGAAACCAAAGAGAGCCAGAAATTCTCGTGCTTACATCTTAAGGTAGGTGTTCACAGGTTGATCTCACTTTTCAATGGTCAAAATCACTGCCAATTCTCAGAAATGGCCAGTTATTGGTCAGGAGAAAAAAATCCCATCAGCCTCCAGCAGTTTGAACTTCCTTAGCTCCCAAAGCTAATCTTAAAGGTGCAGAACTTAATATATATAAAGCAGGCGATTGGGAATAGCAGTATCATAAAGTCACCCCAGGACACCTCCAGAAACCTTTTCTCCCAACCCCATCTTTTTCTTTGCCCAACTGACAACATAGAGACAAAACCTGGTGGCTAAAGCAGTACCAACTATACAATAGTCTTTTCATCAGTCTTTGTAGAGAGATGAGTTCTCTCTTGTCATTCCATGGAGAGTTCTCCACAAGAAAACAGTTTTTTCATGGCTTTTCTTTCCAAATGATTGGCAGCTGCCCAGAAAAGAACCTTCTGCCATCATGCTTTCCTCCCATTTTCATACTACCCTGAGGTGTGTTCATGGGCCATGAACTCAAGGGGTATTATTTTAAGGATGAGTTATTCATAGGCAAAGTTTCTCTTCATCTGTCTCTGTGATCTTCTCTGGGAAAAGAGGTTTTCTCCTTTTTCTGCCTGGGGCAAAGGTTTTTCATCAACTCTCACTTCTCTCTCTGCTCAAGCATCTCATGGGATCACAGTTATTCCACCATCTGCTTAGCTTCATCAATGGATACCTTTGCTCAGATCTACACTTTGAAATACTTCATTCCCCCAAATACTCTTTCATGAATTACAGGAGTTATTTTTCAAAACATTATTGTCCATCTCCATGACCTTACCAAAATAATATTTCAGCTTATTAAAGCAACTCCTCATTCTCCTTCCATGTGAGGCTTGATTCCTTCCTTCACTGACTTTGATGTTTTATGTTGTCTCTTTACATGTTGATCACTCTTGCTTTTTTCTCTCTGAAGTGTTGCCGCTGATGATGAACAGATCACACGGACACAGGTCGAGGTGTGGTGAGAGAAAGAGAAAGTTTATTTTTCCTCCCAGGATTTATAGGCTTCTGACCATGGCCAGGGATTGGATGGTCAGGATAACACTTTCTCACTGCACTGGCCATGAGAGATGCCCATCACAAGACGTGTAACAGAAAGAATGTACACATATCTATGTTTATAGTTACTGTCCTGGGAAAGTCTTTAGAAAACCATGTCAGCAAGCTCAGAAGCTGAGTTTTCAGGGCGACACTGAAGAGGTGATTAAATCTACAGGTCTCATCTGGGTAGTGAAAGAGTTAAAATCTGGCCCAAGCTGCGGCAGGTATTCATGGTGTCAGATTTCATCTCGGCAGCACTGGAAAGCAGAGGACGGAGCCGTCTGTGCGGCCTTGGGGCTGAGCAGCTGTGGGGCCTAGGGCTGGGAGCCACAACAAAGCCTGGCCCAGCCTGGAGCCAGGGGAAAGCTCCGCAGTCTCCATCCCCTGCCCAGGAGATGCTGGACTCTGAGCCCAGCCCCCCCGCTGGACTGCACAGGCCGCAGGGGAGTGGGGCCAGCTGCACCAGAGCTCCAATACCTTTCAAGGCCGGAAACAAGGAGAGCAAGCAGTTCCTGGGTTTGGGCTTAAAAGGTGGTATTCACAAAGGTGATCTCACTTTTCAGTGGTCCATAATGCTGTCAGTTCTTAAAACTGGCTAGCTATTGGCCTGATCTCAAGCAGAGAAGAAACTCCCAGCAGCATCTCTCAGAGCCCTCACTTCCGTGGGTGTATTTTCCACTTTTTTTCTCTAAATGCTAAACCACCACAGAAACCTATCCATAAAAATGTACCCATCCCCCAAGCCCAGGCAGTGCCCCCAGGACCCTGGACATATCAGCCAGACCAACACTGCTGGATTGATGCTGAAACCAAGACTGGTGATCTCTTTTTATGTCTTTCTTTTTCTCTCCCCCTCTTTAATCTCTTCCTTTCTGTCTTTCCTTTCACCCTACCCCTTTATCCAAAACCCACTGCCGTATTAGTAGGTCAGGGACTAACATACCAATTTCTATGCCAAGTGTGTAATTTACTAATAAAAATTTCTCATTATTTGCAGACCCTCTGACATTGGTCATTCCTTTCGAACACGAGCATTTATGAATCTTAGGTGCTCCCTTCCCCTTAAGAGTGGGTCTTCACACCCCTCCCTAATACAGCATAACCTAGTGACTTCCTTCTGAATCGCCTCCACCCAGGAGCATGAGGTGCAGTCTTTACAGCCCTCCACCTGGACAGCAGCTTCCCTAATAGGAAACTCTGTCTGGGTGGCTGCCTCCACTCATTCCGGACTAGCTTGGCTAGACAGCCAATTCCTGCCTGCTGCAGAGTGCAGCCCTCATCTGGTCTCTACCACCATGCTTTCAACAACCTCAAAACACTGCCTAATAAGGTCCTATAATTCCCTGGAGACCTCAAGCTGCTGGATAGGCTTGCACAGCCAACAGCTATTTGGGGTGACCATTGGGGCTGCAGTATAAGACTGTTAGAAGAGCAGGCAGCAGTCCAACAACTAGTAGGATTTGTTGCCTTCCTCATGCACCCTTCTGCTTGAACTGCTGAACAATCTCTTGCACCATTCCTCTCAGGCACTGTTCCCTACAGCACCACACCCTGGTCACTGGCACTTCCTAGGGACCAGTTACATGTGGATTCCTGCGGTTTGAACTGGCTGCACCAACAGCGAGGACTACCCAACTTTCTCCTGCCCCTCTTATGAGACCTGTTGACTGCTGGCCAGTCCCTACACACACACACAGCCCAAGGGTATTGAGGGCACAGAAAGCTCTTCAAACACCCTCCAGGGCTTCATAAACATCACAGTCTTCTCAGCACACAGTAAATACTACTGCTGCCACTACTGCCATTGCTGCTGCTGGTATTGGCTTCCCGTGGTTCGAACTGGTGGGGGAACAGCCACCACCACCCAAGCAAATGGAGCTCCAAACTGAAATCAAACACAAGAAGGAAGTACACAGAAGGTAGAAGCAGGGACAGGCTACTTGGGACAAACACAAAGATATTGCCCATACATATATCAAGAATGCTCTGAAGATTGTCTACTGCACACCCTCTGCTCCCCCTGCCCAGCTCAAAGGGGGTAGAAGAATATCTGCACTAGTTTTATACTTTTTGGGCAATAGTGGATGCTCTGTGAACCTTAAAGATTCCTTACTGAAAGGCACTGAAGGATCCATTTGCCATCCAGACAAAAGAACCAGAGGCTGCTGATGTGTTAGAAACCAACCTGTGAAATGCCACAAAGGAATTAGGTTGTGTTCCTCTAAAAAGCTGTCAAGGTCAATAGGCCCACTAAAGTGCCTCTGTAGAAATGCTTACAGCATGGGTAACAGACAGGAAAAGATGGAAGCCACTGTGCACTTGGAAAGGTATGATTTAATTTCTACCACTGAGATTTGGTAGGACAAATTACATGACTGGAGCACTGCAATTGATGGCTATAAACTCTTCAGAAAGCACAGGCAAAGAAGAAGGGGTGGAGGGGTTGCCCTCTATGTAAAGAAATGGATTGAATGGAGAGAGCTGTCTTTGAAAACCAGTGCTGAATGGGTTGAGACCATTTGGGTAAAAATAAGGGAAAAGCCAACAAAGGAAACCTTGTGGTTGGTGTTTGCTACAAGCTGCCCGATCTAGGTGAGGATGTCAATTAAGCATTTTTACTTCAACTGCAGGAAGAATCACACTCACAGGCTCTGATTCTCCTGGGGGACTTCAACCACCCTGACACCAGCAATCTCTCTTCTCACAACCTGAACCTTGAGGTCTGTATCCAATACAGGGGGGAAGCAGTTCCTCCCATCATAGGAGACGTTCAGGTTTGTGACCACCTAAGAAACCTGAGCATACATAAATCCACGGGACCACACAAGATGAATGCCAGGGTCCTGAGGGAATTTGCTGATGTGGTTGCTAAGCCATTCTCCATTGTACTTGAGAAGTTACGGCAGTTAGACCACATCCCAAATGACTGGAACAAAGGAAATGTGCCCATTTTTAAAAAATGTTAAAAGGACCACTCTGGGAACTACCAAGCAGTAGACCTCACCTCTGTGTCCAGTAAGATCATAGGACAGATCCTCCTGGAAGATATATTGAGGCATACAGATGACAGAGAGGAGATTAGCTGTCTCGGTTCTAGAAGACAGCTGTCTGCTAGGGAGGGCAGGAGCCTCCCTTGGAATGAAAGAATGTAGACCCCCTCCCTCCGAATTATTATAATTTTGAAATCAAGGGGCTTTCAGGCAGACATCTGGGGATAGGAATAACAGTTCTTTACTAGTATAACCAGGCAAACAAACAACAATAACTACAGCATTAGCAAGAAAACAGAACCAGGGGTCCCGTGACAGCTTTCTTGGCTGAGACGGAATGGAGAAGAGGCTTTGTTTCACAAACCCCCTTGGGCGGGCAGTCCCGGTGCTCCTGCAGGGCTCTGAGGAACAGTCGGCTGGAACAGCAGGGATGAGCTGAGATCCCGGGCCGGTGGCTGAGGTGTATCAGCAGCTCCGTGGTGGTGGTTGGCACTGCCACACGTCCTGGCAGGACAGGGGGTGCGAGGCCACCAACAAAGAGGGAAGAAGGAGAAGAAGCAGCAGCTCTGTCTGGGTGATGGCGAAATTCCCTTCTTTCCACCGCAACAGCTCTGCACCCAAAATGTCTTTCTCCAAAGCTGAAGAAAGCCCGCCAAACTGTCCCCACCCTCCTTTTTCCTGCCCACCTTCCCCCCCTGGGCCCTGCCACTCTTTGTCTCTTGTCAAGCACCCACTAAGTACCCACAGTTAGGTTGTCTCCGCAACTAATGGGTAAAAATTCCACGGGCAAGCCAGAACAAAAAAAAAGACACCTAACCCCCAACATTAGCACAGCCAGCATGGCTTCACTAAAGTCAAATTATGCATGATCATTTTAGTGGTCTTCTACAATGGAGTGACTGCATCAGTGGAAAAGGGAAGAGCTAGAGATGTCATCTACCTGGACTTCTGTAAGGCCTTTCAAACAGTCCCCCAAAACATTCTGGACACTAAATTGGAGAGATATGGGGACTGTTAGATGGATCAGGAAATTGCTGGATGTCCATGTCCAAAGACTTACAGTCAATAGTGCAGTGTTCGAGTGGAAACCAGTGACAAGTGGTGTCTGTCACTGTAGTGGGTTGACTTTGGCTGAATGCCAGGAGCCTACCAAGCCACATTATCACTCTTCCAGTGGGACAGGGGAGAGAAAATGAGACGGAAAACAAATAATAGGCTGAGATAAGGCAGTTTATTAAATCAAAAGCAAAAGTTTGCATGAATATAAGCAGAGAAAAAAAAGTTTAATCTCTATAGAAAGTGATGTTTAGACACTTCCCAGGAAGCAGGGCTTCAGCACATGAAGTGATTGCTCTGGAAGGCAATCAAATAATGAATGCCCACCATTCTTCCTCCCTCTTTTAGCTTTTATATTTAAGCTGACATAAGGTATGGAATACCCCTTTGGTTAATTTGGGTCACCTGGCCTTGTTGTGTCCCCTCCCAGGATTTTGCTCCCTCCCAGCCCCTTGATGGGCATGGGGAGGATGTTGGGGAGACACCACCAATGCTGTGCCAGCGCTGCTCAGCAGCAGCCAAAACACTGGTGTATTATCAACACCTTTCGAGCTTCCAATGCAAAGCACAGCACTGGGAGGGCTGCTATGGGAAAATGAATTCCAGCTCAGCCAGACCCAATACACGTTTGACCTCCCTTAGAGTAAAGAAAAATTTATTTCTTAGAAGCTGTGATAAGGCACATGGAGGACAAGGAGGTGATTCAAGACAGTCAGCATGGCTTCCCCAAGAGCAAGTCCTGCCTGACCAACCTAGTGGCCTTCTATGATGGAGTGACTCCATCAATGGACAATGGAAGGGCTACAGATGTCATTTATTTGGACTTCTGTAATGATGCTTTTTTTCTGGCCCTAAAATCATGAGCCAGACACAGGGTGAGTGATAAAAAGGGGTTACCTTTATAAGGATCCTTTGGTGTACAGTTTGCCAGGTGGAAAACACCAAAGATGCACACACAGCATTACACATACAATTTTTATAGGTTTTGCAAATTAGCATATCTGACAAAAATCCCCAATTAGAAGCATAATTGGTGAGGTAATTCCCCCCAGTTCAACCCTTTTTTGAATTTGTCATCCTCTAGATAGGGAGTGTTATAAATGCAATGGCAAAATAAGGTCAATAAAAAGCAATTTATTATAAAACAATTTAAGCACCTGCAACGAAAGAGAAAAACCACAATAAATAGGTCAGCGCAGCGCTGGGTGGACAGGGGTCTATACCCAAAGGTATAGGTGCTCCCAAATCCACGCTGTATGAGCTGCAGTCCGGGGTTCTTATAGGGGTTTTGTGCCCTGAGGCCAAAACTCCGAGCAGTCACTGTTCAACAAAGTGTCTTGATGGTTGGTTGAATGGATTTCCTGGAACCGGCGAACTGAATCAATAGACAGTGGGGCAGAGTCTCCTCATATGTAAAAAGGTCCTGGGTGTTCCTTGATTTCATCCTGGTTTGGGCCATCAGGACGGAGTGGTTGGCTCCGGCGTTGGAGCCGATGAATATCTCGGCTGGGCTTCTTTCTTTGTCTAGTTTGATTGCTCCCCAACTGTAGCTTGCAAGGCGGGGTGTTCAGGTCCGGTGATGAGTATCTCGTCCGGGCTTGTTTCTTTTGTCCAGCCTGATGGCCCGTGTCCTGCTTATTCTTTTAGGTTGATGGGCGCCGGCTAGGATCGTTATCCCGGTGTCGTCTAGAATTGTTATCTCTAAAATGGATGTTTGCGGCTGGACCTAGGGAGGAATCCTTGGCCACACTATATTTTATATTTTTTCATGTTATTATAACTACAGGTATATTTATTTAGGTCTTTACGAATTTTTATTCATAACTACATTTTATTACAGTCCCCCGCCTAATACTTCATCACATTAAAAATTCGTATTATTTTATCCAGTCCTACAGAGGGAGGAGTGTGAGATTAACCACATTCACCTTCCTCCGTCTGATAGCGAATTCCCACAATATTCTTGAGACAGGTTATGTTTATTTTCAAAATTCCTTAAGGCCTTAATTGAGTTTCTGTTCTCCTTTTCCTCCTCTAATTTCATCAGTTTAGAGAGAGGAGTGGGTCTCCCTTGTGCTTTCTCTGGATCAATTGGAAGGGTGGCAATCTGCATTCCTTGCACAACAGAGTGAATTAATCTGATGAAGCAAGGAATTAAACAGGGAAGAAAAATGATTCCGGCAATTGAACAGACTATGAAAAATACTAACTTTTTCCACCAAGCCCCTTGCCCAAATATTTGGTCCCACCAGGAGGCTTGTAGGATTGAATTCCACTTTTGAACTGGCACATGCTCTACCTTCTTTATTTCAGCAGCTAATCCTTTTATTGTTTCGCCATAATCGTCTATTTCCATGCAGCACTCGGATTCGTTGTATCTACCACACACCCCTCCCTCCTCGACTAGCAAATAATCGAGAGCTAATCTGTTTTGGTATACAAAAGCTCTCATTTGTGAATGTTGTTTTGCTAGGAGTTCTAGGGCTTCTGAGGTGTGGTTGGAAACTACTTCCACTACCGCTTGTAACCTGATAAGTCTGTTGAGGAGATAAATGGGGGTTCTGTAACCCCAGCTGACGTCATTTGCCCAAGTAGCGGGCCCATAATATTGAATAATTCTTTCGGCAGGCCATTCTTCCTCTTTCCATTTCTGGTTGCCTCCTGCCATTGGTAGTTCCCGTTTTAATTCTCTCCTTTGTCTATTTAGTGTTTCAAAGAGGGGGGCTCCCAGTGATTTACTCTCTGTTCTGGGTAGGGTAAAGAAAAAGGGCCGAATTATTCCGAGTGTGCAGGATCCTTTCCATTTTCTAGGTAGCTCGCTATATGCCTTTTTCCCACATATCCAATATATGCCATCAGGAGCTTCCCAACCCCTGTTCAATTTTGCCGGATCATCCCAGTATTCTTTTAGGCCTTCTAGTGCATGGAAGGGATTGGCCCCAGGGTTTTTGTACCAGCATAGCCCAATTATTTCCATCCATTCGCAGTTATTACCCCGGGTGCGACTCTAATAACTTGCGGGTGGTTCAGGTTGCCAAATTTTTGTTTTGCTGTCAGAATTCACCGTGAGTGTGTTTATACACGGAGTATAACCTACTAGATCGGTGAATTCTTTCCCTTCTCTGCTAATGCAGAAAGTCCCAATTATTCTTTGATCTATCACCCACCCCTCGGGTCTTCGTGTTGTTTTGGATAATTTTAAGCCCTTCCATTTTAAGAGTTGTTCTGGGGTGAGTCTTTCTCCCTTCCATGGCCACCTTTCGGCTGATTTCAAACCACCACATATCCAGCAATTCGATAGACCTAATTCTGTGGCAATCTCTTGCATTAGGTCTATGAATAGGTTCTGGTTGGGGTTTGGTAACCCCCAATTGCTGTATTGTTTTTCTAGTTGCTCATAATGTTCACTGAGAGAGTTAAGTCTCTCTTGTTCCAGCCTTCTTTTCCGATTTTCTATTTCTTGCCTCTTTAATTCTAAGGTTAACTGTTTTATTTTGCTTTCAGGATTTAACCCATCCTCATCTCTGGAGAAACAGAATACTTGGTCAAATTGTAAACATACCCGGTCATCATCACTTTTTAACAAATCCAAAATTATTGGTTCATTACTAAAGGAGGACTTTTCTTCGTGTTTTAAATTTTTACCTTCCCAATATAATTTTCCTCCTATAGTACACGTTTTCAAGTTTGCTTTATTGTAACATATAGGATTGATTTTGTAATATGCTACAAAGGTGGATTGTCTTTTTCCTCCGATCCAGACGGTTTTATTACATTGACTACAAATTGAAATTGGAGGAATCCCTCCCACTTCTCTCTTGTACCTGAAGTGGGTAGTTTTGGTCTTTTGTCTTTTAGGAGTTTGAAACTGCCCATCTTTAAAACTTGCCCCTGAGCGATAACACCAGACCTCCCCCTTTAATTTACAGATATTATACTGAGTGCCGTTGGAAAAACACATCCCCTTTTGCAGTTCTGGAGGACAGTCAATCATTCGTCCGGTTTCTGTGGCAGTCCGACACTGCTCACACTTCCCCAGGGGACTCTCCCCTGGAGGTACCTCGGGACTCATTCCCTCGGCCAAGCACACGGCTAGGTTCAAGACTATCAGGATTCCCCACCATTGCATCCCTCTGCCTTGCCCTTCCCCCGTATAGGAACATACAGCGGGGATTACCATCTTCTCGGCAGCAGGGACTTTCTTCAGGGGCCTTTGTAGTCCTTAAGGCGTACCTTCTCTTGAAAGTAGCCCACCGAGACGATTTAATTGGGTCTGTCCTACACGGTACTTTAAGTGTTTTTCGGCACTCGATTTCTAAAGCCTTGGCTTTAGAATCTAACTGGCCTCTTAACCCCTTTTGGAACAATAGGAACCACTCAGGAGAGTCTAGTTCCAAGGACCCCGCCCGGGTGGCAAGTGTTAAGAAACGGCTAGTCTCCTCCTGTTCTTTCTCTAGACACTTTGTGCACAATCCTTTAGGTTTGTACCCTCCTAAACAGTGGGCTACCCAAATCTGTTTACAATAAGCACACTCAAAGTGGATAAATGGAAAACAATCACAATCAGGATTAATACAACTTATCTGGTCGTCACTTGCCATTTGTGATGACGCTGGAGTTTGATTTTCAGTTCTCCCGGAGGTGTGGTGACTTTCCACTCGGAGGAGTTGTAATCCGTTACTTTTTTCACTCGAGATGAGTGTGTCCAGCCTCTTTCCGCAGTCCGGACAGCTGTATCTGTGGTCAGGAGGACGAGAAACGGTCCTTCCCAGTGAGGGTTGAGGAGGAGTTCCTTCCAAGCTTTGATCAGGACTTTATCCCCAGGCTGTATTTGGTGTATGGCAAATCCCAGTGTTGTGCTTTGGGGAATCAGTCCTCTTTTCCGCAGATCCTGTAAATTTTTGTTTATAGAAATGAGATATGGTTGTATCTGCATATCCTCCACCTGAGGGTGTGCTACCGGCATTCCATGTTTGTACGGCATCCCATACAACATTTCAAAGGGAGACATATTGAAAGACCCCCGAGCTGTTCACCAGTCTTCACAGAAGTAATTGTGAATGCCAATTTATTTCTATCTTTAGCACACTTTTATAGGGTTCTACAGGGTCTGCAGGCAGAACAAGCTACTATTGGCTAACACACACAGTTTACATTTTTTCTCTTACACACAGGGATATTGTTTTGCTTTACTCTCTCTTCTGCATGAAGGTTTCAAGGACTTTAGCCCTTAATATCACGACTTATTTCAAAGGCTGGTTTGTGCATACAGGCCTTATATATAAAATATAGCAACAATTCCCCCTTTCTCTTTTTGCACAAACCAGGCTTTGGATAAGATAACATACAACTTAGACTGTCATCTCAATTAACACTATAAGTAAAGTCCGTCCCCCTTCTAGCACAAGAGACCTCAACCATCTAGTGATGCCCCAGCTGGCGAACCAACCTCCGATGGGATCACTATTTTCCTTCAGGGCATGCAACCCATCCTGTAGCTGTTGTAATTGCTCATGGATGGAAGCTGAATGATCAGTAAGATCCAAGCAGCACATGCCTTCAAACTCTCCACAACCATGTCCTTGTGCTAAGAGCAAACGGTCAATTGCAACTTGATTTCATAGTACTGCATGATATACACTACTCACATCAGCTGAAAGCTCACTTAACACTGTGGATGTTAAGTTTAATTCTTTCCTAGTCCAGCAAGCGAGCCTTTTTAGGGTGGCTAAACTTTAATTCATTCAGGCTTCGCTTTGACTGTTTGATGTTCTTCATTTTGCTTGCTACATTCAAGAATTGATGTAAGCTTGGGTGGAACAAAGTGAGTTTCCCAAGATAACAGGGTCGTCTATGTGGATTAGCAGGAATCTAATTCTATGCTCTATCTCCACAGATTAGGAATATGGAACTAGGTAATCGCTTTGGTAATTGTCCTGTGAGATTGCACCACGAATAAAGGCTTTACTTTCAATGGTAGTAACGAGATCAGCTATAGGGTTGACTGCAACCCAGTGCTGTATTACTTTGTTAGAATGACTTTGTTAGAATGACTTTTTGTCGGGGGTTCAAACATTATCTATCCACCTGAGGTATTGGTGGAACTTAACAAATCTAATTCTTCTGAGGGTTGTAACATTAAGAACTTTGGTAATTTTTGCTTGCCAACAGGCTTCAAGTTGTCTTAATGTGAAGCCAGCAGTGCGATTGCACTCTTGCAACATTGCCAATCGATTCAGTTGAGTCTCATTACTAATTTAACCTTTAAATGCTGGAGGATCCCATTCAGGGACTCCTACGAGACAGGTGCGAAAGGATCTCCAGGGGTGGCTAGGCTCAAACACATTGACCTTTGGCCAGTTCAATGTGCCAGAGTGACCCATATGTTCTGTCACTTTTGGATGTTAGTTAGCAGACAGTTGGTCATGACTATACACAACACAATTACCATAAGCATTTTACCATGTAAATGACACCATATTTGCAAACTCACAGCTAGAACTTCAATCGTTAAATGAACTTTCAAAGATGCTTACACTACCTCTTGAAGAGGGAATACTTATACTTTATACTAACATAACAATTACTACACAAGCTAAACACTTAAACTATTATCTAACTACTTTTAACACACGTGCTCTGGTATATATGTAGTCTAAGCGTGAAAGCAATTTGCTAAAAGGGTAAACACACAACTACAGTTTGCTTTATATACAGTTAAATGGAGTCTCTACACTTTTTAGATCTTCTACAGAATTTCTCCAGCACGATTCAGTCCTGGAGTGTTCACTGCTCTCGTGATGTCAGCTGGCAGTTGATCGGTGACTGAGGGCTTTGATGTTCAAGTTGTTCTTCAGATCCTTCTAAATCTTAAAACAAAGGATACCTGAAAAATTGGTAGAGACACAACATCATAGTATCAACATAGAATTTCTGTTGGCAACTGTCTATATAGTGTTCAGACACAACTGTGTCCTGACAGGTTCACTTCTGATCCATGTCTGGAGTACCAAGGCTGTGTGATGACATCTCTGTTCACTGGATCTCGTGTGTTCAGAGGCACACAGTCTGGTCAGAAGAACAGGTGACCTTTCTGAACCTGCCAACAAAACACAGACACTTCTCTCCTTGAAGTTAATGAATTACACTAATTAAATGCTTGTGGGGCATCCATTTCCCCCATTTTTCTTAAAAAAAAAAATAAAAATGAGATGTACTTCTGTTATAAGCAACAACATCAACACAAAACCATATACACAATTAATAAGAACTTATACTAGTTAAAAATCAATTAAATCTTAAACATTATTAATAGGGTATATAATATAAAATTGCTATTAATTACTAAAACACTGCACCAGCATCCCATAGTTTGCAAACGAACAGAAACAAAAAAAAAATCAGTGAAGGATTGGATCATCACCTCCGGAAATGATTGTCCAAGCCCACTTCAAAATTGATCCAGCTGTCATATTAATAGGGTCAAATTGTTGAGTCAAATAGTGACTCAAATATTCTTTTGGTACAGAAAATATCTGGATCTGTTGGCAAACATTCTATCCAGGTAAAGTCAAGGCTTGGCCAGGGCCTGGCTTTAAACTGGAAAGATGCCTCTTAACTCATTTCTAAAACAAGGTTCTCAATAGTAGCAGCTATGAGATGCTTACAGCACAGCAAACTGTTAAAATGCATTTGTACAAAGCAAATGATCAGGAGGTCATTAGGTACCAGACCAATTAAACCATTCAGCAGTTGGTTTAATCTGAAGCCTCTCCTATGGTAGCTGATCTTCAGCAATGGCACATCTTAAAATTCTGGAAACACTGGAAAATAAGAAAACTATAACAAACAAAAACTGCAGAGATTGCAACAACCAGTAGAACTCCTGATGGAGTCAAGGGTGTTACAGACTGCATTCACTTCTATCCACAAGCAGGTGTTCACCAGTGTTCCATCACAGCTGTCTCAGCTGTGGCCATCCTCCTCTCTCTAGGAAAACAACTATACTTTGCAGTTTAAACAAGTGTCTCCAAGAAAACATAAAACAATTTCAATCAAACAATATCTAAACCCAACCATAATTATATATGACAAAAGGAAATAATAAACTTAACTTTAAAAGAATATCTAAGTTAGAAAACTTAACTTGAAAACATTCAAGCCTAAACATTATAAAACTTGACTATCCTTAATTCTATTAGCACTTAATCTATATTAAATGAAAACATAACTTAATCTTATTCTGTTACTACAAAAGAGCAACTAAAAGTTTAATATATACCTTTTTAACACAATATAACAATAACATAAATTCACTATAAAGATTATAAAAATGTAGCAAACACATCACAATTCTATGTCATCTAGCTTTGAGAATAACCCACAATAACTGCAAATGTTACTAAAAATACTTATTCATAATAGAAATTTGCCTAGTATATGCTTAAATTGGTTAGGATGTTAAAGTGCAGTTTTTCTGGAGAAAACCACAACAACACGGGATTTGGCAAGTTGCCATCCAGCTTTTGTAGCACTTTTCAAAAACATTAAGTCCAATTTTTAAACTAAAACCCAAAATCCAAATTGGTATATATGCAGTTATATGTGTTTTATATAACAAAAGGACTCACATTAAAATTCCCTTATTAAAATTGTGGAAAAAACAAGCAAATAGATAATATATACTTAGCCTTGTCTTATACAGTAAAATTCTCTTGACTAATTATTTTTTAAACTACAAATCTCTTCTGTAGATAACATTAATTGGAAGAAGGTTTTCCTAGAAGCTGTAAAACATACCATATTTTAACCTTGGGTTGTAAAACCAATTATTGCAAGGCAACTTCTGTTAAGCACTTTTTTCCTTTTTTTTTTTTTTTTTTCTTTTCTTTTTTTTTTTCTTTTTTCCAAACCTTCAAAGAACCACAAGAATTTCTCTAGTAAAACTCTAAAAACTGCAATTGCATAAACTCATAATTACTTAAAACACAAAATTAACTCTACAGTGGTATATAAAAACATTTTGAAAACCCAGTAAATCACGACCCTGCAACAAACCAGGCACCATCCCAGTGCCCCCCCCGAGAGAGGGAGCGGGGGTTGGACTGCCCACTCTGCTGCTGCTGCAGCTCTGCTCTTATCTTTCTTCACATTCTCTACATACTCTCGCAGCGAGGAAAAACGGAGAGAAAGAAAAAAAAACTTCACAAAGTTAACTTTAACAAATGTAGCTTTTTCTCTCAATCTCTCTTGTTGTTCGCCGATAGAGGAAAAAAGGGCACGATTTTGCAAAAGCAGGCGATTTTACACGAAAAGTCTCTCACGGCCAGATGCTAACAACGGCGATCATTGCAGTTTATCAGCTTCTAATTACAAGGATGAATTTTGAACTAGATACCATATAGTTTGAGATTTTTTGACTAGTTTGTCTCTCTTTGAAGCTGTCTGAGCCACCTGTTTCTGCTCAGTTGTTTCTGTAATTGTTCAGAGTGGCCTTGGAACTTTTCTTGCGCTGCTTCTACCCCCAGGGTGCCTTTGTTCTCTGCGCCCACCTCGCTCCCTCATTTCCCCCTGGTTTAGGTGGAAACCAGTCCAAATCCGGCTTCTTTTCTTCCAGGGTGGTAAAGATGGTACTTAAATAAGGTTGTAGTGCTAAAAGTGACTCCAAAAATGAAGCAAATAGTTCTGGATGTATCACATCCTGCCATAACTGAACAGATTCTGTTTGTTGTTTCAGCGTTCGCTGTGGAACTTTTTTTTCTCATTATTTTCTTCTCCCTAACTCTCCCTCCCTCTCTCCATGGGCAGCATAGATAGGATTGCTTGCCCAGCAGTGGGAGGTAAAGGCATCTGCCGCTGTGACGCAGGTAGAATTACGGGGCTCACAGCTTCAGCATATCTCACTTTTCTGTTTTTTAAGGTATTAATTACAATCTGCCAAGTTCGACCGAGAAACACAGTGTCCTTGCTCTTTTCTGTAATTGCCGTTTCCCATATCAGATCCGATACATCAGTCCGTTCTTGCACCGCAAAAAGCAGTGAGCACTGCAAATGCTCAAGACAATTAGCCCATATAATGAGCATATCCAGGTCCTTTTCCTGGGCTGCTTCGCCTCGTTTAACGAGGATGCTGAGAAGCAGTTTTTTCGCCGCCGCAAACTCTGTCTCCATGCTGACGGCACCCCGCAAGGCGGAAGGTTGCGAGCCTTCTATCACGCTCTTGCCTACCTGGGCCCCCCCCAGCAGCCTGACTTTCCACTTCCTACCGCACCGCGTCTCACCGCGCTCAGACTGCCTATCTGGTGCCGATCCGAGCCCACGACGATTAATGCCCAGATCCACTCCGCTGACTCCAAAGGCCCTCTGCCCTCAGGGGTGTCTCTGGTCGGAGCGCCAAATATTGAAAGACCCCCGAGCTGTTCACCACTCTTCACAGAAGTAATTGTGAATGCCAATTTATTTCTATCTTTAGCACACTTTTATAGGGTTCTACAGGGTCTGCAGGCAGAGCAAGCTACTATTGGCTAACACACACAGTTTACATTTTTTCTCTTACACACAGGGATATTGTTTTGCTTTACTCTCTCTTCTGCATGAAGGTTTCAAGGACTTTAGCCCTTAATATCACGACTTATTTCAAAGGCTGGTTTGTGCATACAGGCCTTTACTAATATATAAAATATAGCAACAGAGACAGACCTGTCTCAGAGTGCGGCATAGTTCTTATATTCAGTAGCGCAAGGGGAAGACACTTAATCCATGACATCTTTGTTTCAATTATAAGTTTAGGTAGTTGAGATTTCAATGTTTGATTCATTCTTTCTACCTGTCCTGAACTCTGAGGATGCCAAGGGGTGTGATATTGCCATCTGATACCTAGGGTTTCTGAAATTTGTTTAATAATTTTTGACGTGAAGTGTGTTCCTTGGTCTGAATCAATGCAATCTACTATCCCATATCTGGGAATGATTTCTTCTAATAAAATTTTCTACACTGTTTGGGCTGTTGCCCTTGCTCTGGGAAAGGCTTCTACCCAATGTGTCAATTTATCCACTATCACTAATAAAAATTTGTATCTACCGATTTTTGGTAGTTCGGTGAAATCCACCTGGATTCTTTCAAATGGCCTGTATGAGAGGGGGCGACCTCCCCAAGCCGTTTGCTTAAATTTTGATCGGTTTACTTTTTGGCATATCACACATCCTTGTACCTCCTGTTTGGAGAGTTCAAAGATCCCTTTGCACCCGAAAAATTTTAGAAACTGTTCAGCTAATGCTCGGGTTCCCCAATGAGTCTGTTTGTGTAGTCTTCGCAGTATCCCCCTTGCCATCCTATTTGGAATTAATTCTCTCCCATCAGGCAACCACCATTTTCCCTTTTCAAAGTTTCCTCCTACCTTTTTGAATTCCTCTATCTCCCTCTCCGAAGGGAGCGTGGGGATTTCTGGTGATTCCTCCGGGGTTATTTCAGGAATACTTACGGTTAACAAAGCCGCTCGTTTTGCCTCTTTGTCTGCCAGGTTGTTACCTCGGGTGTGGAACTGCCATCCCGTTTGGTGTCCTTTTACATGGACAACCGATATTTCTTTTGGTTCTCTGACAGCCTGTAGAATTTGTCGAATGATTTCCCCGTGTATTAACCCTTTTCCTTTCGTATTTATCAGACCCCTTCCCAAATTTTCCCAAAAGTATGTACTACTCCAAAAGCATACCGCGAATCTGTATAGATGGTCCCCCTCTTTCCTTTCAATCCCCGGAGGGCTCTCAGGAGAGCATAAAGCTCGCAAGCTTGTGCAGACCAGCTTGCTTTCAGGGGGCCTGATTCCACAATGTCTCCTGATATGCCATTCACTATAGCATATCCTGACTTTCTTTTCCCTTCAACAACTTTCGAGGATCCATCTATAAACCACTTTTCTCCCCCTTCTAACTCCTGATCTTCTAAATCTGGTCTAACTTTAGTTTGCAATTCCACAGTTTCAATGCAATCGTGTAATAGTTTTTCTGTTGGTTCCCCAAACAGGAACTGCGCAGGATTCTGCGCAGTAGTGGTTCTTAATTCTAAACCAGGCGAACTGATTAAGATGGCTTCATATTTCAGAAGCCTCGAATCAGTCAACCACTTTTCTGCTTTTTGTTGTAAGATATTTCTTACATCATGTGGGGTGTAGACTATCAAGGGAGCTCCGAAAGTTACCTTTTTTGCTTCCCCTACCAACAAAGCCACTGCCACAATTGCTTGCAAACAAGTAGGCCAACCCCGACTAACCGGGTCTAAAATTTTCGAGAGAAACCCTATGGGCTTCTTCTTTTCTGCCCACTCCTGGGTCAGAACTCCTTGTGCTGCTTGTCCATTCACATCCACGAATAACTGAAATTCTTTATTGGTATCCGGTAAAGTTAGTACGGGGGCAGTTATGAGGGCATCCTTTAATTTCTGAAAATTAAATTCATCTTGCTCAGTCCATTTCAACCTGTCAGTGTTTAATCTTTCATACAAAAATTTCACTCTTTCACTGAAACCTTCAATCCATTGTCTGCAATATCCCAAGAGCCCTAAAAATTGCCTAATTTGTCTTTTTGTTTTAGGTGCAGGGAGTGCAAGAATCCCGGCTACTCTCTCATGGTCTAATTTCTTTTTTCCCTGAGATATCAAATGTCCAAGATATTTTATTTCGGGCTCCGTGAATTGCAGTTTGGATTTCGATACTTTCAACCCCTTTTGTCCCAAAAAGTTTAACAAAGCAATCGTGCTTCTCCTCACGTTTTCTTCAGTTGTTCCAGCTATCAATAGGTCATCAACATACTGCAGGAGCTTTGTCCCGCCCTCAGGAACAAATTGCGTTAGCAATTGTTCCAAAGCCTGCCCGAAAAGGTTCAGGGATTCCACAAACCCCTGAGGGAGGACTGTCCACCTTAGTTGTTGTTTTCGGTTTGTGTCTGGGTCTTCCCACTGAAAGGCGAAATAATTTCTACTCTTTTCATCCAGAGGGCACGTCCAAAAAGCATCTTTTAAATCGATTACACTATACCATACATCTTCAGGTGAGAGCCTGTTCAGTAAAATGTAAGGATTGGCCACCACCGGGAGCCTGGTTCGGGTTCTAGCATTACAGCTCTGAGGTCCTGAACCAATCGGAAACTGCCATCTGTTTTTCTTACAGCCAGGATGGGGGTGTTATGCTGAGACATACAGGGTTCCAGGGTACCCCCTTTAAGGAGGTCGTCAATTACTTGTTTCAATCCCCTTCTCCCTTCCATCGGGATGGGGTATTGTTTGATCCTTATAGGGTCTTCAGGGTCCTCGATTTCTATTTTAATAGGTTTGAAATCTAATTTCCCTATTTCCCCTTTTGAGTGCCACACTCTAGGGTTAATTTCTTCTTCGTCTTTGGGAGTCAGTTTGAATATTTTCACTACTAATTCAGAGTTTTTAACAACGATATTAATTCCTAATGCAACAATCATGTCTCTTCCTAATAAATTATAATCTGCTTCTTCTACAAGCAATAAATTTCCTAAACAAATTTTATTTTCCGATTCTATTTCCACATTCTTTATTGCAGATACTTTGAAAGGATCCCCCTTGGCTCCAATTACAAAAACCTTTTCCCTGCTTGTCACACCCCTCTGGCAATTTTTGCAGAGTACTCCTCTCTGCTCCAGTGTCCACTAAAAAGCTTACCTCCTGCCGCTGGGGACCCACTTTTAATTTT
Source organism: Poecile atricapillus (assembly GCF_030490865.1). Taxonomy (NCBI): domain Eukaryota; kingdom Metazoa; phylum Chordata; class Aves; order Passeriformes; family Paridae; genus Poecile; species Poecile atricapillus. The sequence continues at coordinate 97,848,496 of NC_081288.1, read as the reverse complement.
ATCAAGGGCTCCTTGGATGTTCTTGTCCCCAAATTAAAGAGCCCCAGACATCCCTAATCTTCTTGAAAAATTTTTACATCTTTTATTCTTTGCCTACAATCCCGCTGAATGTGTCCTACTTTCTTACAGTAGTAACATTCGGGGAGCTCTCTCCGCGGGGTAGGGGCTGCCTTGTGAGTACCTTTCTGTTTTCTAGGTAGTGTTTTAAACTTACCTTGTGTTTGTTCTTGCTTTTGGACTTCTTTGACCGCAGCTACCAAAACCTTAGCTTGCAGTCTCTGTTTTTCATCCTCCCTTCTCATATATACCTTTTGAGCTTCCCTCAGAAGCTCCTGGAGGCTTTTATCTTGCCACCCGTCAATCTTTTCCAATTTCCTCCTAATGTCTTCCCAGGATTTGGCAACAAATTGCGTTTTTAGTAAGACCTCTCCCACGGGAGAGTTTGGGTCAGTTCCAGAGTATATCTGAAAACTTCGCCGTAACCTCTCTACCCATTCCGTGGGCGATTCCTCCTTTCTTTGACATTCCCCGAACACTTTACTAATGTTCTGACCTCGGGGAACTGCCTCCCTTATTCCCTGAACAATCATGTTTCTTAAATCCATCATGCTTCGCCTGCCCTCCTCCGTCTGGGCATTCCAGCTCGGGCTTACGCTAGGCCATTTCTGGTCACCTGGTGTCCCCTGTGGATTGCGTCGGTCCCAGTCCCTGATACCAGCCTGCTTAATCATTTCTCTTTCCTCTTGATTAAACAGCGATCTCAGGATGGCCATAAGATCATCATATGTATAAATACTACTTCCTAAAAAGTCATCCAGCCTTTCAGCCACACCAAAAGGATCGTCCAACAATCGCCCCATCTCCTTTTTAAATGCTCGCACATCCCCGGAGTTAAGGGGAACATTCACAAATCCAATCACTCCCGGGGCTGTCGGTACTTCCCTGAGAGGGAAAAACCGGTGCTCACTCTCACTACTTTCTCCCCACTCCTCGCCCCCCATTTTTGCTTTCAACCGGGTTCTACTTGCAGGAGGGGAACTGGGGTTTGTGGGAGTTTTCCCTTTTGTTGATTGTGGGAACTCTGCCGCCACCCGGTTACCGGGAGGGACCCCTTCTGTTAGATGGGAGGGTCCCGGCTGTGGCGGCCGGACTGGCAATTGCGGATAATGTGTTCCCCAGCCTTGTGCCGGAAAAACCTCTGAAGAGGTCGTGGTGGCTGTGGTATCCACAGGCAGGGGCAAGGGGAGCGCTGCCGGCACGGCTGCCGACGCAGATTCTTCCGCTCGGGATGTGTACATCCCAGCAGGTTGTTCTTGGGAGCCCGAAGGTGCTGACGGCACCACTTGATCTACAGAAGAGGGCTCCGCCAGTCCATGGTATGGGGGTGGTAAATGGTCGAGAGGTTCCCAGGGTTCGGCTCTCGACCCACGTTTCTCTTTTTGTTTTATCGGGAATAACTCTACTCTGGCAGTTAACCAGAGCCTGGCATATTCCTTCTCCTCGGGGTCCGAGGGGACTTTGCTCTCTACGTAGGAGAGTAATTCGTTACATGTCCATCTCTCAAATGTGCCTAACACCGGCCAAGTGAGGTGATTCCTCAGCTCCTGTCCTCCCCAGACCTCTGCACAATACTGAATCATTTTCGCCTTGGATTTATTTTTTTCTCTGGGGACAATTCTCCCAATATTTTAACATCCATCCCAAGGGACTTTCCGGTGGAATGTCCAGTGATCCCTCCGCCCGATCGGAGAGACCTTTTCCGGTGTTCTTTTTTTGTATCTTACTCTTCTTTTGTCCCATGTTTATTAAAAATGTCTTACCTTCTCTATGAGTCCTTTTTGTTTCTGCGTTGTGTCCGTTCCGCTTTTACCCGAGAAATCAGAGTTCGCTAATACTCACCTCTCAGCTAGCTGAGCCGGGGTCTCTTGTATTTAGCACTCCGATCCTCCTCTGGACCTTTACCTAGGTCCGTTGGCTGAAAGGGTTTACCAATTCCCGAGCCAAACAGGACGTATCCTTCCCCTTTAGCCCCTTGTGATCAGTCCCCCGAGACGCCCTTTCGTCTCAGGTTTTTACAAGTGTGTAAGAGAGAAGTTTCTCACAACAAATCGCTTCCTTCGCGGCCGGCCAATTCCCTCGCGGGAGGATGGAAACGCGACCTTGAAGTCCGCACTCGCTCCGTGATCAGATCACGTCTCATACACTCGCCCGATCACCTCGCTCAACCAGTAGTACTTACAGCTATTTCCTACGTGGATGTCTTCGTGCACAACAGACGTTTTATGAGCAAAACAAGCCGCGGCTTCCCGAAGGCTCCATGCCTTCCCGAGCTCTCTCCTCTGGATCCGTTTCTCTTTTATTTTGGTTTTTCTCAGCCTAAATTTAGTTCGGATATCGGAACGAGCTACAGGGGCTCTCAACTCACCAGGCCACCGAAATCAGCGGGGGTACCCAACCTGGAAAGTGAGGTTCCCAGCAGTTTTCTCCGAATCCAAGTCACGGCACCAATCTGTTATAAATGCAATGGCAAAATAAGGTCAATAAAAAGCAATTTATTATAAAACAATTTAAGCACCTGCAACGAAAGAGAAAAACCACAATAAATAGGTCAGCGCAGCGCTGGGTGGACAGGGGTCTATACCCAAAGGTATAGGTGCTCCCAAATCCACGCTGTATGAGCTGCAGTCCGGGGTTCTTATAGGGGTTTTGTGCCCTGAGGCCAAAACTCCGAGCAGTCACTGTTCAACAAAGTGTCTTGATGGTTGGTTGAATGGATTTCCTGGAACCGGCGAACTGAATCAATAGACAGTGGGGCAGAGTCTCCTCATATGTAAAAAGGTCCTGGGTGTTCCTTGATTTCATCCTGGTTTGGGCCATCAGGACGGAGTGGTTGGCCCCGGCGTTGGAGCCGATGAATATCTCGGCTGGGCTTCTTTCTTTGTCTAGTTTGATTGCTCCCCAACTGTAGCTTGTAAGGCGGGATGTTCAGGTCCGGTGATGAGTATCTCATCCGGGCTTGTTTCTTTTGTCCAGCCTGATGGCCCGTGTCCTGCTTATTCTTTTAGGTTGATGGGCGCCGGCTAGGATCATTATCCCGGTGCCAGCTAGAATTGTTATCTCTGAAATGGATGTTTGCGGCTGGACCTAGGGAGGAATCCTTGGCCACACTATATTTTTTATTT